>NC_026656.2:2230449-2504732 GCF_000004075.3 Cucumis sativus
ACTAGGAGTAGATGAAATGGGAAGCTGCTGTAACAAAGATGAAGTTTCAGTTTTTATTACAACAATCGGCATTAATAAGGTAGATCATCCAGACTTGGATCAACTTCAACTTACCACTTTTTTATCGTTTTTCAACGGTTCAGCCCATTTTTTCGGAGTGGCATGTGCTTTTGATAGAAGCCGTGTAGTTTTAGCATTAGTTGCAGACTTGGAAGGAGTCTTGTGAATCGCTACTCCACCTCGAGTGCCACCGATGGATGGCTTTCGACTTGGATAGTTTTGTGTATCATGTATATCATGTGTTGAGCTGAGAGAATCGTACTCAATTACAGAAACACTTGGATTTATGGCTCGATCGTTGCTTAAAGAATGTCGCTTATAGGGAAATGGCTCAGAGAACCTCGTCTTCTTCATATAATTGGGTTCGGACCAGAGTGCTGGTAACGTACTGCGTCTTGGAGAATTTAGTTTGAGATGAATCTGAACAATATAAGACTGCAAATGAGGATGACCAAGTAGCTCCCCTGCCTGCCAAACAAAATTAACACTGGAGTCAGAAAACCTAAAAAAGGGAGCAATTACATACATGGTACAACAGAATATAATGAAATTTATTGGTTAAAAAGACAAATAAATTTGATAAACTTTTTCAGTAACAATCATTTGTCACTTCAGTCCATTTGGAATTCTTTTGGATAAGAAAATTAGAGGATTGAAGAGATCAGATAGACTCGTAGATGGTTTTCTTTTGTTCATATCAGAGTAGATTATGAGTGGAGGATAACACATACACTTGGTCGAAGTTCTGGGTTTTTGCGTAGCATGCTTTTGACGAGACCTCGACTATAAACCAAAGAGGAAAGAGATTAGATTGACGATAACACAGGATCAACAAGGAGTATAAAAAGGAGGAAAAAACTTACAATGCACCAGAATATTTTGTTGGAAGAGGGGCCACAATGGACTTGTTAATTTTATTGATAAGAGCTTGCATATCCTGCTCAAAAGACATGATCCAAATCAGAAAAAAAAAATAGCAAAACTCAGCATTCAACACAAATAAGCTTCAAAAGATATTGAGCCAACTACAAGAAGGCCATCCAAAAATCGCATATTTTCATTATTGTACACAAAATCAACATTGGTGCAGAGTAGAAAAGAAGAAACAAAGGTTAAAAAGTGAAAGAGGATGGGCTTTTAAAGGGCAACAGTTGGATTTAGGAATTACAACCATTACATATTATATGTGAGGCTTTTTTTTGTTTTTTGAGGTGTTCATTTGACGTTTCTAGCTTGAATTTCAATATGTACTACAGTTTGTATATAGTTAACTGACTTCCTCGATAATCAACCCTGAGCAATGGACTTACTCGGTATATTCAAAGATACCCTCTATCATCCTCGTCTGAGACTAGGTAGAAAGCTCAATAATTAAAATCATTGGTGTCTCCTAAAGCAATTCGTAGGATGATTAAAGCCTCCAAGGAATTAGTGGGTTGTACATGAAGAAAATAAGGTAAGAAGTGGATCCCAATTCCTTAGTTATAAAATAAAACCATACTTACTACAGTGGGAATGGAGCTATCTAATGCACATAAGCCACCAAATTTGGGCAAAAAAAGTCCATCAGCTCAAAAAAAAATTAAAAAAAAAAAAGGTGTAAAAGAATTCATAGTTTATAAAAACAACAATCATGTGCTAAAGATCAGAAATTGGCATTTGAAATTCCTGAATGAGAACAAATTGCGTCCGGAACTTACAAATGCTTTAAATGCTGGCTTTAGAGCAGTCATCTCATATATACAGCATCCTGGGAGACATATGTCAAATAGAGTCATTTCAAGTCAATAAGGGCAAAACAAGGTTCACAGTTGAGTTCAGCAGTTCTTACCTAAAGACCAAATATCTGACTTTGAACCATAAGGTATATCAGCAAGAAGTTCCGGACACATATAGCTCGGTGTTCCTACGACCTGCATGATTGTGCAAAGTGTTTTAAAGGACAATACCAAGGCATCAAAAGTGAATGACAAAGGGCTCAACCTTCATGTGCAGGAAAACTAATAAGTTGAACACTAGGTCTTTATTTGATAGAATTCTTAGAGAAAAGAAATTGATGTGTCGAATTACGTACCGAGGAGGCAAGATCGTCTGACGTCAACATTTTGGCTAGTCCGAAGTCACCTGTTTCATCAATGTGAAGTATTAATGATTTTTTTGTTCAGGCAACAAATTTTTTGCAATTTTGATCATATATATATTGGTGGGAATGGGGGGAGAGTTTGCTTACCAAGGCGTATATCTCGATCTTTAGTCAAAAATATATTTGAACACTGAACAAATCAAATTTTGATAGTTAGTAAAGAGCTTAACATATTTGCATTGACATGAAAATAAATCCATCTGAGATGGAGAAAAAGTTTAAAGGCCTAGATATTAGGCTTCATTTAATAACAATTCATAATTTCATTTTTGGCTTTCTATTTTTAAAACTTGTGCTTATTTCTCCCATTTTTCAATTATGCCTTTCACCTTTGTTAAAGAAACACTAGAATTCCTAGTCAATTCTAAAAACAATAACTATTTTCTGAAAACCACTTTTTTTAGTATTTAAAATTTGGCTTGTCTATTAGAAAGTGGATAATAAACGTAGAAACTTTTGAGTGGAAGCAGTGTTTATAAAGCTTAATTTTCAAAACCCAAATAGTTATAAGAAAAGGGCCTTGCGGATTTTTCAAAAAGTTAAAGTTCTGATAGATTCCCTACAGTGCACTGATTTCACAAGAAAATTCAATACCACTATTAACAAATTTGAGAGGGTCGACGATCTCTCCACAAATGTCCAGAAACCGTACGAAATATAAGATAACTCATCTCAATAAGTTGAACTAGACGTTAAGAATTATATAATATATTTAGCCAAAACAAATACACATCAAACCTTAACATCTCGGTGAAGGATATGATTCATGTGCAAGTAATCGAGTGCCATCAGAAGTTGAACTAACCACTTGCACAGTTTCTACAGAAGGAAATGAAAGACGAATCAGATATAAAAGAATTAACAGTGAAGTTTCACAATGTTTGTAGAAATAAAAGAAAAATAACAACCTCTTCGGGGAAATGAATACTGTTAGCTTTTTTTATCGCTTCAGCCCTGTAGAATTCGAATAAATGTAGACCAATAAATGGAGAAGTAGTGCAAAATAAAATGATCAATCTGATAAACGTTGGGCTAGAAAAACACTTACATGTCCCCTCCTTCACAATAACCTATAATAATGCACACATAGCAACCCTGTCAACAACAAAACAACAGACAAAATTAGACCATACCGATGCAAGGGATGAATTAGAGATAATAAAATGGTAAGAAAGAATAATTTAAGTGCATTGGCAACATTAAACAGCATTAGTAATAACCTGAAGCCATTACATACCTTCTCGACCCATGAATCTTTATACTCCACAATAAATGGATTTCGTAGTTTAGAAATGAGCTCCATCTACAAGAAAACGGGAAAGGATTAGTTTGGAAATGCCAGTAATGTTGCTGACATCATCTGCAAGGCAACCAGTGATCTAGGCTTAGCTCTCGATTTGGTCAAAGTTCTCAGATAATGAAATGGTTTACCGAAGTTCACATGAAGTGAAAGAAAGTCTAATGTTCAATTTGGTCATCAGTTGTTTTACAAAAGCATTCCTCAAGCTTTACCAAACAAAGCACACAGGAACTTCAAGGAAATTGAATACAATCTAAGCAAGTAATAGAGAAAACCGAAATGGGTGTGGTAGTAAAAGAGAATCTAAACAAGTCAAGAAGCAGAATAGGACGCTTATGGGTAGTAGCTGAGAATCCAAATGCATTGTGAAGCACCCGGACACGGCAATAGTAGAAGATAAACAAGTTATGAAGGCTGAAACAGCATTATAATCTAACAACAAAATTAGACAGGTTATTAAAAACTAGAGAAAGATGTAGTGAAAAACACCAACCTCCTGGTGAGCAGATCTACGGGACCTATCGGTCTGACGAGCAAGACGAATTTTTTTCAACACATACCTTAATACATAAAAGTAAAAAAAAAATTAAAACCAAAACAATGCACGTACAATACTTGAGTGTTACACAAATCAGAAGTTTTAAACAGAGGAAATTAGCAAGAACAATGTGAAAATAAAATAAAATACTTGAACTTACTTCTTCTTTTCATGCTTATGTCTCACAAGAAGGGCAGAACCAAAGGATCCCTTCCCTATTTGCTCTAATATTTCATATTGCTCCATTTGCACAGATTAATAATTCACTTTCTCTGAGTACACAAGAAAAAGGGCATAATTTCACCACAGTATCAAAATCTACTTTAAGAAGCTACTCAATCTGTTTTATGCTTTTTGAAAGTATAAACAATATTTCAAAGGGAAAAAGCTAGAATCTTTTAAAATGCTAAGTAAGAAACAGAGATATTAATTATTATCCAAAGACCACATTGAATCACAAGGATTTCACTCAAATTTACCTTCCATAACAACTACTACTTATCTGAGCTGAAACAACACATTATCACTAACCCAAATCAACCAAATTTACAAGATTCAGCCAAAAAGGAAAAGGAAAAAAATCAGTAAAGATGTAGTGAGAAAGAGAGAAACAATCTTCATTCCATCTCAAGCACAAATCTTCTAGTAAAAAAAACAGAAAACCCCCCAAAATTATGAAACCCCATTTTCCATTTTAATATTAAACCCCAAAAAAGATCCAATGCACCACGAGAAAAATAAAGTAAAAAGAAAGAGAAGAACCTGAAAGTAGAAGTAGAAATGTGGATCCAAGAGATTAAGGCAAATGTGTAAGAAGAAGAGAAGAAACAAAAACAGGGTTTTGAGAGTTACAAAGGAGACAAGGAACGACACCGTTTTCGAAGAAGAAGGAAGACAAACAGAAGCTGAAGCTGAAGAGGAAGAAGATAATGAAGGGCTTTCTCCATTGTTGGGATTTTGGTTCAAAGCTCAGAAAGAAAGAAAGTAAGAAACTTTAAGCAGCAACTCCAAAGGAAACAAAGAAAAAACTGCAACAACAATTAAAAAATTACTTTTTTTTTTCCCCTTACTTGGAGAGAAATCAGGATATGGGTTGTGGATTTAAAGAAAGCTACATGACAAAATCTTAAAAAAGAAAAGAAAATAAAAAAGCTGAAATTTGCACTGTTTTAGAGAGAGAAGAGGGTTAGAAGGGGACAAGAGTATGCAAATCTAGAGAGATGTAGAATTAAATATTTAATGGGATTATTAAAATTCTAGAGAAGAGGTGGGAATGATGGGTCAAAGTGAAAGGGAAATGGAAGAAAAGAAGTTAATGAAGAGAGATTTTGGGGATGGTGGGTCAATGTGAAATAATTATGTGATTTATGAGAGCAAAGTGTAAACTAAAGGGAAAATCAACACTAAGAGAAGCAATATAAAGAAAGATGGGAAGTAGAACTCATGGGGTGAGGATGAAACAATCAATGCAATCGTAGAAAGAGACCAAGAAAGTGGCCATTTTGGAGACACAAACCAATTCCCGCCTAGAATCTGAATAAATACTTCTTTTCTAGGAGAATAGCAGTGGGATCAAATATTGAATTTCTTACTTTCTCATCTGAGATTGTATCCATAAATTAATTTCAGTTTGATAATCAAATTACAAGATGATGAGTAGTAGTATGTTTGTGTTAAGAAATATAAAATTAAATTCACATTAACCCATCAATTTCAACTTTTGTATTTGCCTTCACCCATCAACTTAACCGTTTGAGTCAATTGATGGTTTAAATAACTTATGCAAACCTCAACTAATCTCGTGAGATAACCCGTTTGACTCGACAATTCATATGATGTGATTTTAGAGAAACAACACCTCTTTGTTTTACCACTAAGTTAACCCATAATTTTTATAAAAACTAATTTTTTTTAAAAAAAAAAAGGCACAATCAAAATATTAATTTACATCTCTAAATTTTAGTTTGAGTAATGTATCAATCAAGATGATGAGAAAGTGATCCTTTCATATAATAAATAAAAATAAAAGGGTCAAAGTGCAAATCATGACAACTTCTTTTTTTTCCCTCAAAATTGTGGTATGAAAACAACAGCAGCAATGGAATGCTTGTGAGCCATTTATGTTCATTTCTCACCTTTTTCTTCTTCTTCTTCTTCTTCTTTGTATTTCCCTTTTAAATAATTTTCTTTTTTATTTTTCCAATTAATTTGTTCTTTATGGTCTAATTTGAGAATCTTGGTAGGGACTCATCAAAAGAAATAATAATAATAAAGGGAATAATTAGCAAAGGAAAGCATACCATTGAACACATTTTCCAACAAATTTTCTATTAAAAGCCAAAAACTTTATGCTAAATTTGTGAGTGAGAATTAATGGATGTTTTTCTATAATAAAGTAAAGGGACGCTCAGAACATTAATCCACTATATTCATTTTTAGCTTTAATAAAATTCAATTCAATCAAATGATACATGTGACAATTCAAATAGTATAATATGGATTCATTCATCTTGTGATTTTCTTTAGATATGAATATAATCGATTGAAAAATTAAGTCGACCGTTTCATTCAAAGACGTTCAGTCAAGGATAATGAAGAGTTTAGTTGAAAAAAATCAAACTGACAATATTGTAAAAAAAATAATCAAAAGTTTAAACAAACCCAAATCAACCAATTTGATGATCGGTTTGCACTCTTTCATCGTTAGAGTCGTTTGAATGAAAAGTCAATTTCAACCGACTAGTGCACACAACTAATTTTCTTTTCTATCCTTTTCTTAAATTGCTTATGATATTTTGGGGTTAAATAGATGTCTTTATTGTAGACTAAGCTCTAATAACATCCATTTATTATTACTTTTTTCTTTCTTTTAATCTTCTAATCTTTTTGTATGTTAAGAATTATGTGTATTTAATTAATTACTTTTTAAAGATAAAAATGTGTGGGGAGTAGAATTTAAACTTTAGATGGAACCTCTCTTTATATATGTTATTTTGTCATGATGTTTAAGTATTAAGAAGATAGTTGTGAAGATGTGGGAATAATTTCTATACTGTATGATTAGAGTCATTTTTTCTCTTTTTGTAATTTAGCCCATCTTCAATCCAACCATGAAAAGCAGTTTAATTACTAGAAAAATGATTTTCCTAAAAAGAAAAAAAACTATAACAAAATATCATAATAATTTACATATTTTCAATTGATTAAGAAGTGAGAAGTAGTTTATATTTGATAAATATTTTAGTTTTTATTTTCCTAAACATAACCCTAATATATATTTATTTATTTGCTAATTTCATGTTGGGAATTAAAGAAGAAAAAAAAGGGTTATATTGAATGAGAGAATGGGAGTAGAAAAATAAAAACATAAAAAGGGAGAAAAAGACATAGAGAAGTAATAAATGTAATGGGAACATTGCATGTGATAGTTCAGTCCAAGATTTCCTTTTTTAATATCTCATTCTTCCATTTCCATCACACACTCTTTTTCTTTTTCTTTTAATTCATTTACATTTCAAATCTAATTCTATTTCTCTTACTTTTATTCTTTTTAACACCCAATTACCACACCAATCCTATCAATTTAAATCTCGAATTGTCGTAAGCATACAATTAGCAAACATTCGTACCAATTTAAATCTTGAATTTACAATTTTTTTCAAAAATTTTATTGACCTATATCAATTAAAACTTATATCTTGAGTTAATTAAATTCTTAAATTTTCATTAGTCAATCAATTTAAACATTGTGGTATGATACATATAATAGTTAGGCTACATTATTTTATTCTACCTCTAATATAATAAAATAAATCAAAATATTTTTAGAAAAACGTAACATTATAAATTATCTACTAAGATAAAAAAATTTAAAATTTTTTAATTTATGATTATATGTATGTAAATATTTTCTTTTTCTAGAGGTTTTTTTTGTTGTAAAATAAGTGAGTTAATATTAAAAGAAAACAGAAATGAATTTAAAAATTGCAAAATGATAAAATATTATTTACCTTGAGAAAAGATAAAGAGAGGATGGCACGCACAAATATAAATACTATTGGGATCTATGACATTAACCAAAGAAATTCAATACAACTTTTAAATGTATTTATTTCCTTATCCAATATGCTTTCATTTTTTTTATATATATTATAATGTTTTTCATTAACATTATGTGGGTAATAAAATAATGTAATTGTCCTACTTTAGAGTTTTGACATTGTTTATTTTAATCCTTCTATTCTCACAATATTTATTTATTGCTAGTGGGTGTACTTTTTCAATTTTAAATAATTTTATTTTTAACTCTACTTTTACTTTTCTTGGGAGTTAGGACGTCCAATGAAAATCATTACGAGTTATAATATACACCATTTTAATTTTATTATCTTTAGTATTAAATTATTTGGTCAAATCCTTATTACATATAAGATTGAAAGTTTGAAAATTCGTTAAACACAAAATTAAGAACGAAAGTTAACACGAAATTAAGAACGATGTGATCATTTATTAATTAGGGTACGAGAATGAATCAATGATAATTTAAAAAGTGGATCCATGTGATTACATTTTGTGTTGCTTACTTGTGTTCTACATATGCATTGACACGTGAGGTTCACGTTCAAATCTATAAACAAAAGTCGAAATCTAATTGACAAGCGAAGTTAGAATGATCAATTCGATTGTGTTCTCAATTATATCGTACTCTTGTCATTACCATTATGGTTTGGGTTTGGATGTAAGTTATTATCATTATTGTAAAAAGTTTATGAATTTTGATAGTATAGGATATAATAAATTTGACAAAAATTTGAAATGTTAAATAAATACAATGAAAAGAAATTCAATTACTAATTACTCCAATTAATTAAACCATCACCTTCGTAACTTAACACATTTAGAAAAGAAGAAAGAAAGAGTATTTAAAGATAATATTAAAGATTGGGTTTAGAACTTGGGAGAGAGGAATGGGTCCCTCCACCTCTTCCTCATCTCTCACACTTTCAATTTTTTTAAAAAAAATAGTTTTAATTTGATTTTTTAAAACAAAATTTCTTAATAAATATTACAATTTTTTCTTTTTATATATTTAAGTTTTGAATATAGATTTGATGTTGTTGTTAAATTTCAATGTTTTGTATTTTCACCACCACCTCCAAATTTTACCAAGGCTAATTTTCTTGTTTGATTTTGTATATATTATTATTTAATAATCAACCCCATAAGAATATATTAAATTACAAAATAAAAGATAATAATGGAAAAGGAAAAATACTGATAATAATAAATATATAAAATAATTTTATTTGATATTAGTGTTAAACAACAAAATGCAACTTAACTTAATAATAATTGATATGACTTTTTATCTAAAAAAAGTAATAAAAAGTAAATGTTGAAGACGTAGGTCAATTAAGTTGAAACCAAATTTAAAAATATGCACGTAGAGACAAAGAGTTTTCGAGCTTAAATCTCTACCTCTCTAACTCGTATTAAAAAAATAATTTGTTTTTAATTTAAGTTTAATTTTTGTTACTTAGAAAAAGAAGAAGAAGACAAAAGAAAAGAAAAGAAAAAGAAGGTGTTTGGGAGGGGTGATTGGATTGGATGTATCTCCGTCAGCTGTTGGCTGAGTGGGTCTTTACCGAGAGAGATATGTTTGGTTACTGAGATATGCTATTCCAAACCCTCCATTCCTCTATTCATTTCATTCCTTCCCTTCCATTTTTTTTACTTTTTATTATTATTAGGTTGGAGTTTTATGTATTTTTAATATGTTTTACATTTTCCCCTATTAATTAATGCTCTTTTCTTCTTCTTCTTCTTATTAATATATGTTTTTCTTAATTTACTTTATATTACTATTTTAAAAATAATATTACGTATTTACATAATGTTTTTAAATCAAATATTTTATTAATGAACTAATTTTAAGATTTGTGGAAAGTATATAAAAACTAAACTTGCACATTTAAAACTATATCAATTAAAATGGTGATTTGAGTGATACTTGTAAAATTTTCTTAAGTTTGTTGTTTGAGTGAAAGATGGAAAAAAAGTTATATGATGTGCACAATACATTCAAAAGAGGATTTTGTGTTGCATACTAATGTTTGTAATTTTGGTCCAAACAAACACATTGGCAAATGTCAAAATATCAAACACAAATAAATATTTGTATCTAGAAATAGGAATACAAGTAGGTGAAATCATTTCATTTTGAAGTTAAATAATCTTTTTGTCTTCAAAAAACCAAACCAATCAATCTCCCCTCACAAAATCTTTCCAATTCACCAATATCTAATATTTCTATATATTCATTTCAAGTTAAATGGTTTGAGTGAATCTAATTAACCACTGTTTTTTTACTTATACTTGTTTTAATCTAAGTAAGGTTAAAAAAAAAAGTTAATTATTAAATCATTGATTGACCTAAAAACTTAAATTAACAACTAATGTTTGAAGTCTTATAGCAATACTCTTAAAAAAAACAGAGAGTATAGTATTTAGTACATTTTGGGAATACACATTCAAATATTGAAGGATGGCTAATATCTTAGGAAATAGACTATGTTTTTTAAAAAATGTTTCTACATTATATTTCAAAATAAAAATAGATGCGCCTATTTCTAGGCTAGTATGACGTGTATAAATTTATTTTTATACTAATTTATGTATTTGTGATATAAATTTATAAAGTTGCATCAAAGATTAGAGAGATAGAAATTAAACCGTTTAACTTTTGTGATAGAAAAAAGTTATTGATTATTATTGAACTAAACTCAGAAATAGAATCTATAGTCTCAATTCGTAAGTAAAAGAATATGTTAATTATGGTTGAGTTACAGTTAGATGAATGAATATATTTGTTTATTTATGTGATGAATGATTGTGAGAAAGGGAACATTAATGGAATGGCATAATGTGTAGTGTTAGCTCTTGAAGTTGATGAGTTTTGTTTTCATGCCTTTCATGACAAAAGAGACAGCCTGGTTTTATACAATTTCTTGGCATAATATATATATATATAAAGAAAAAGTATTGATTTGTGCTTATGCACTAATAACACTTTGTAATAGGGATGAGTACGATGGAACACACGATACTTTTAAATTTGGGCATAAACGTAAACTTAAACGATGGATTAGGTTTTGTTTAAAAGTTTAATTAAAATTATTTTAAGGGTCAATTGATAACTATTTTGTTTTATTTTTTTCTTATTGAAAATATGTTTTTATTTTGTTTTTAGGATAGGTTTTACATTTTTTTTCAACAATACTTGAATTTCTAATTAAATTAATTGGACGACAAAATTAAATATAAAAAAACTATAGATATAAGTAGCGTTTATGAATTTGATTTTCGAAAAGCAAATGATTTATCAATAAATGGAATTCTATATTAGTTTATTTATTTATTTATATATATTTAGTTCTTATAAAGTTGTTTCTAATGTCAATAAATTTTAAAGTTAAGTTACGTAACTTAAATCTCGAGAATTTTCTTCAGTTTTATACAAATAAATGTTGATGAGTATCAATATATGTTTTACATGAATGAGTATATGACAGTTTCAACAGTAAGGATAGGTAAAAAATAAGTTGTTGAATGAAGTTGCAATGACCCTTGACCCTTTCGCTTGGGGCATAGTGATTAAGTGAATATCCCTTTCCCTTTCGTGTCCATCAGTATCAAAACGTTCTAATACACACTTTTAGGACTAAGCTTTTAAAGGAGATGTTTTTCTATTCTTACTACTTTTTGTCATTAGTGATTTACTATATATTTGTGTCTCGTGGTATAATCATGCATCTTGTATGTTTTTTCCTGTTTTAGTTGTATATGCTCAAAAAACAAACAAATAACAGAAAGCTTATTCGAGAATGCAATTAGACGCTTAACGAATTGAACTAGGTAAAGGACCATTCAACTTTCTACTTGTTTATATATTATATGGGTCATGAATGTTTGTTTGATGTCATTGCAAAAGTAATCAAACATTTATTTGGTTAGTAAGAAAGTTGTGTTGTTGTTGTTGTGCTACCTATTATTTGGGAAATGTGGGTCTCTTTCTCACTCAATACTTTTTGCCACCCAATTAATTTTTAATTCTTAAACTTGTATATTGGACCAATATATATGTTTTTGTATCTTTTAACTTAAAATAAAGCAATTAAGAGAAAATTTAATTGAATAATCTTTAAATTGATTTTTAATTCTAAAAATAAAACGATTGGAGCTTAAAATTAATTGAATTTGAAAGGTTTGTGGGAAGCAATTAAGAGAAAAATGGATGGTGGTATCCACAAATCAGATGTCAACACACACAACCTATCAATCAATCAATCAATTAATAACCTTTTCTTTCCTTTTTGCATTTATATTAAATTGATTATATTTTATAAAAATGCAAATTAAAATAAACATTGACTTATTTTTTCTCTCACATGTTTGATATCATATTACCTAAATCGAAAGTTTCTCAAAGGGAAAAAAGGGAAAAAAAGAAAGTGTTATGAATTATGATCAAAGGGTCCCCAATTTTTTCTTTTTTTTTTTTTTGGGTACTTTTTAATTGCATAAATCTTGCCCCAATTTGTCCCATAATTTCCAACAATTTTGTACAAGTAATTATTTTTAGCAACTCATGTTGCATAAATGAAAATATGATTATGGGATTTATAAACTTTATATGAGTTGGTGTACTAAAAAGAGTTTCTATTAGTTTAGAAAAAATGTTACACTTTTTTAGTACAATAGAAGTAGAGAAATTTAAATCACACGTCTTTTAGTCGTTAAGCTATGTTGTTGAACAATAACAAAATGTTGAATTGACAATTTTTGTAGATTTAACTAATAAATTGCTTGATATGACTAGTAAATAACGCATGAATTTTGAAATCTAAAAGATGGATCTATATATAATCAAAATTTAACATTCACAAACTTACAACTCTTCGAGATTATACAAAAATTAATATTGAAAGCGACTTAATTTAGCGATGAAATTATCTACGTTTTAACATATTAACATTGACTTGTAAAAACAATTATATCAACTATTGCGATCATAAACTTACTTTCACTATAATTAAAACACAATTTAATATTAAAATAGTTAAAATGTCAATATTGTGACTAAATAGAATTATATATATATATATAAAGATATACTCAACAACTAAAAAAGATGATTTGTCATTTTCTTTACCAACTCTGCTTTTTTTTCCCTCAACTTTCTATATTATCACTAAAAGAAATGTGTTTATGGTAAATATTGTTGAGAAATGTATAAATAACAAAATATGAATCATGAAGTCAAAGTAAAACTACATTCAAACTACTAGAAAAAGAGTGAGAAACTTACACTTTCAGTTTCTTTTTTCAAATTCTTCCATTTGGAGAATTTAAATAATTTGGTATTTGATTGTATAATTTTAGTACTCAATACTTCAATTTTTGTCCATATGCTTTCAATAAATTTTAGATTTAGTTATCAACATTAAACTTTACTTAAAAAAAAATCATGCATGAAATTTTTTAAGATTTATTGAAAGTATAAGAATTAAAGATTGACAGCAGAAAATATAGGAACTAAAATCGACCGAACTTTACCACCAAAATTGTATTTATCTCATGACCGATTTAGGCAGCCCTAAACAGGAAAGGAGAATGAGAGGAAGAGAAACCCTATTATCGAAAAATATAGAACGGAATTTGATTTCATTCTCATCGAGATTCCATTTTTACGGAAGAGAATAAAAGCGAGGCAATTCGGAAGATTGGTTTGTTCCGAAAAGCCAAGCTTTATTATTCGACATAGATTACTAACAACAAGCATATGGTATAGAATTCTATGACTTAAAAGAAGGATTTAATTTTTTTCATCTGCAAATTAGAGTGAAAGAAGAATGAGATATTTTGTTATATCTATTTGTAGCTGTGTCATGTCATCCTTGAATAAGGCTAAAAAAAATACACCATTTCTCATAATTAAGACTTTATGGAAACAGAAAAAAATAAAATTTCTTCTTAGGGAAAAATCACAAAGGAAATGAATTCTACCAGTTGCTAAATGACTAATTTAGCCTCCTGCCAACCACCACTTAATCCTAGAGAAAGAGAGAGGCTGAGTCCAAAAGAGGAAAAACAAAAGTTAAGGGGAGACCTTCAAGCCTTTCAATACAGAAGAAAGTAGAGAAAGCTTGTGTGGAGCTCTTTGCTTGTAATCTTTTTCCAAGGCTGTTGCTGCTAAAGACTGCAGCTCTGCTGGACCCTCCTTGTCTTCCTTGTTTCGACCTCTTGTCAATTGCGCAATGGCAGATGTACACTGGTTTACAAAAGAAAAAGGATAAAGAAAAAAGAAAAAGAAAATGAACAAATCAGTTTGGAACAACACACGGAATGCGAGGAATCATAAGGGGAATCCAATTGCTTTTCGTTTCTTGTCATTCTTTTTTTTTTTTATTAATTATAACACTGGTCTACGTACTTGAGTACTTTTTTTAACGCTTTGGTTCTTAGAATTACTTTCATTTATTTCTTTTTTTTTTCAGTTCTGACAATTGACATGGCACCCTTTGGAATGACACCTTGATATGTTGTTATATGGTGTCATGCGTATGAAAAGCTAAAGTGGCATCGCATCAACGTCTAAGATGTGCTATGTCGGGGTTTTGTTGCTAACTTTTAGATAACCAATGAGAGGACCAAATCGATGGGATTCAGAGAATAATGACTACAATGAAAGGAGTGAAACTACATGGGCAACAAGCATTCATTGTTATAGTTTAACTTGATTTTATATTTTTTTATATCCGTGAATCCTAACCAACATACACACCTCGACTAATTAATTTCACGAGACAACATGTTTGATCCTACAACATTAGGGTGTCAAGAAAACTCATAGGATATTAAATTTTAGGTACGTGTGGCCACCATTGATGGCCAAATATTGGGATTTAATTTAGTTCCGTGATAAAAAGCTGACAGTGTCTTCACATAGGGAAAAAAAAGCACAAAACTCGAAATATTTTACGGAAAACAAAGGATATACGCCTTGATAGTGAAATGTACATCAAAATTCATGGCTATAATGAATATAACAAATTTATATGCAGAAGATTGCCAGAGAAAGCTTACCAAGCAAATGCCAAACAGAGCTCTGGTATTCTTGCCCCCAGTCAAGTCTATAGTAGATGCGTAGTATTTCTTTGCTGTCTGAAGGTTTTCTAGGCCACCTAATGTGTAAAGTACCTGTATTCCAAGAAATGTTTCGAGTGATTACTTGAAACAAACTTAAAGGAAATGGAAAAATAAAGTTCAACTAAAACTTCGCTTTCACCCTAAAACAAGAACAGTTTCTAAAATTTCTAACATGAAAATCAAAACTAGCAAGGTATGCCGAACAAGAGCTCTTTTCTTACTTTTTCTTTTTTTCTTTTCAAATAATTGGGGTGTAGGGGCTCCACTTATGGTCCCCACCCCAAGACTAACTCCACGAGACAATGAGTTTCAATTTTTAAAATTTCCATATAGAGATCTGAGCTTTAAGACCTTGGAGAGAATCTCCAAGCATTCCAAATCCTCAATATCAGGGTTACCAACTTGGGTGCTCCTGAGGGTGAAACTGGATCAGATATCCAACTTAGGTTTCGTAAACAATTTACTTGCAATTATAGTACCACAGAAAAAACAAGGGCTTTTTCTTTGGCCTATACGCAACCTAACCCATACAATTCAAATACACAGCCTACAATACAACGTCATCCACTCAGTAAATAACAAAGAGTGGCCAGCTCCATTACCTCACCATCTAATGCCTGATTACTTACGGATGACTCTAGACTGAATGTAAAAGGCATTGATTTTGTAATTGAACTCTTTGGTTTACAGATTTGTATGAGAAATAACCCAACTTCCGAATTTTCACAAAAACGCAAACAAGAGCTAAAGAGGTTACAAAAAATATATCTCCGTTGATACCCATTAATATAAAAAGCCGACATAAAATACTCCAAGACAAATAAACAAAAACACAATTGTGAGCCTTGTGTAAAAAAAAGATACTCTTTTATAACATACTTACCTGGGAATTTAATTTCATTTGAAGACGTTCAAATAGACCACGCTTAATTTATTCACTTGGTGTAGTTATCTCCTTGGAGTAAAATTAAGGAGCTAACTGATATGGTCATATGTTTCCCGTATAGCATAAAGATAACAATAATCAAACATGCAGACTAACAATCGTGCAACTTTATCTACATACAACAAAGCCTAAAAATAGCATTGAGAGTGATAAGATTTTTCAAGTCTTTGAAACGTCTTCTAGTTTGTATCAATTGTGAGCAGTGTAAGCTGGAAAGATGGAACTGTTATCTTGTTGTAAAGGGGGTATGACTTCTTTAAAACATCCGTTGGGTCATATCCTAAGACGGTCATTCTCTAGCCATGAAAATTTTACTTATCCAATCATTCTTTAGTGGGAAATCTTTGCATTTTCTTCCTCTCCTTAAAATTATCTGTCTGCTACTCTTGAAAGACCCACGAGAAACTTGCAAGGTGGTCTAGCAGACACAAAGATCGCATCCATATCCAAGGAGTTGAGGTAAGTAGTATCAGGAAGTTGGTTCTCTTGGTTGTGGACTTCTGGCACTTCTCATTTTGGCCTGATTCTTTAGAGTATTGTCAGCAAATATGTCACTGTCTGCAAGGTAGGTCACAGACAGTGCACGGCTGAGTCCTTGGAAAGCCACTTTCCATAGCGTCCCTAGCTTTAGCAACATCATAAAATTCTTGCTGGTATTGCATTAGTTTTAAGGAGGTTTTTGGATCAGTTTTAACAGAAGCTAAAGCTAGGGATACAATCTTATTTCCTCACCTGAGTCCCTCAACTTAAACAGAAGCATCCAATATTTCGATTTCCATTTAAGAAAACCACTTTGTGATACTGAGTTGCAGGATTTGTCTACACTTCCTTTGTCGTTACAAGAAGTTGGCCTTTCCCGAAATACCAATCTTAGCCTTCAAGCATCTTCTTTAGGAATTCTCCTTCCAGTTATATCTGTTGCTTAATGTCTCATCCCAATCCGTCTATCCCCCCTCATCCCACTCTAGAAGGCCACAATTTCAAAGAAAATCAAGATTTTACCTTGGTGGACACCTTGGGGAGGACAAGCACCATGGATTCTGTATAAGAAGTAACGAAGGATCTACAATCCTAGTCCCTAGATCATGTGCTTTTTGGAGGTTTCAACTTATCAGCTGTCCACAAAGGAACACTTTTTGGAGATTTCACTTAGCCGCAGTCCTAGATGGTGTGAAGACATGATGGAGGAGGTACTTACTGCTTGTTGACCCTCTTTTCTATAATTGGAGTCAAGTTATTTGGGAAACAATTCTCACAAATATACTATTTGTAGAATACATCACTTGAAAGAAATAAAAGAATCTTAAGAGATGCTGAGAGGTGCTGAGAGAAGTTTGGAGTGTATCCATTTCAATGTTTCTCTCTAGGTATTCCCCTCAACAGTGTTTTGTAACTATATTTTATATTTGATTCCAAACAAGTAGCTTGGCTTCTTGTAAAAAAAGATGAAATAAATGGTTTGCTCCTTTGATTGGGTCTTTCTTTTAGCCTACGTCATTGTAGTTTCTTTTGTCTTAATAAAAGCTTACTAAAGTCCAATGCAAAATAAATCAATAAATATACACTACAAAGCATATAGGGGGAACTGCCCCGTGTTCCCTGTCGGATTTGAAATTCTAGACAAAAAAATATTTAAACAAAGCCCAATTAGTTATTGCATCTTATCTTAATAAGTGATTCTCAAATATTAATTATTAGCACAAGAAAACAAAAGCACCTTGCACCATTAATGAGGTACTCCCTAAAAGTAATTTATTGTGCACCAAAAAACTCCTCAAAGCAAGAAATCTATCTATAAACTAAGGATAGCATCGTGGGGAGAAAATGACTCAGGAGAATATCATCGTTATCATAGATGTTAAAAAAAGTCAGCTTTTGACAAATGAGATTGCAGGAGGAGAAAATAATGATTTGGCAATCATATATGATATCAAACGACCTGTGCAGCCAACTCCAACATGAAGATCTAACAAAGTATCTGCAAACTTTATATTAATTTTCACAAAGAGAACCATCTTTTCCAACATGCTTTCCCACAAAAACTCCAAAAAATATTACAATTAAAGAAATGTAAGATACGAGTCATCAAGAATGAGGAGCCACTTACATCTGCATAAGCTAAGTGAAACAGAGGAACTGTGGGTTGGGATAGTATCAGCTCCTCGTAGCAAAAAACTGCTTGCTTGTACCTAAGATACAAATAAAAAACACAAAGTTCTCAATAGGGAACTCAAAGACAATTCTGACAAGTACTGGTTGATAGAAAGGAATTTGAAACGGGAAATTACTCACATTTGGAGAGAGATATATAGTTCAGCCAGTTCTCTCCAAGCATCATGATCAGCCATAAATCTATGATAAAAGGAGAAAAAAAATCCAGCCATGACTTTGGAAGGGCAACAAAAATTCTGAAAGACACCTTTTTAGGCTTTTCAAATAAGAGGTATGCAAAATTATGCTCACGTTTCAAGATATTTGTTAAGCCATTCAATAGCCCCAGCAATGTTGCCTTGTGCTTTAGCCAGAGCAACCCTTCTTTTATGTACTATCTGTTCAAGTGTAAGGAATGAAAAAATGAAATATTGACAGGATTATATATATGTTTAGCTCACCATACATCTCAAGTGATTACACTCATAATAGAAAACCACCATTAAATCAAAATAGCATGTTTAAAGATAAAAAATGAAAAGTATATTAATATCATTTCATAAAGAAAAACTAAAACAATTACTTGATCACATGGATTTTCTTCTAGAAGACTAGCATAAGCTTTTTCTGCCTCAGCCCACAATCCCTTTGCTTCAAGCAACATAGCCTCTAGCCTCCCTGTGACAAGGCAACCCCATAATCCATCAAAGTGCACATAATATTTATGTACACAAAATCATAATGTTTCAACAGTACTTAGTTGCTGATGCAAATCCACAGAAATTCCATTCACGATGGAAAAAAACTGGTTGAGAGTGGATTTTGAGACCCAGTTATAGATGACGTCGCAATAACTGCTATAGTAGCCCAGTGATAATCAACAAGACAGCGGACATTACTCTTTAAAAATTAATGAATTTTGAACAGTAAGCAAGATGGTCTTGTAAAGCCAGTAATTTTGAATGGACATTTAATTTACAATTTTTTTACCATGAAATATTATTAGAAATATGTTAAATTGGTATGAGATATCTTTTATAAACCCCTACAAGACATTCCATCTTCAAGTGTATGAATTTTACTACTACAGCTTCAAAATGGAACTTTTCAGCCTAAGAGCCACTGCAAAATAAGTACATTAGTAAGCAAACCTTATTGCATCTATACTCTATATATCCTCAGTTGCTCAATATATAGCCCCTGCAAAATATATCTCCTAATCTACCTCTTGAGTTGCTGAAGTTCCAGCTTCAGTTTTACTTGTCCTTTTAACTCTTGTCCTATGATTTCTAATTGCGTCTTTTTGTTCATTGGTTAGGGCACAATCCCACCATAACTTAAGGCTTCCACTAAACCCATTGATTAGTAGTTTAGCTGCTTCGTAAACCACAAAATTATAATATGAATCGCAGATCTAAGATAGCATATGCCCATAGATCAGCCTTATATTTGACCATGAATGAATTGAAAATGACAGAACAGTTACAATAAATGATTACAAAAAAAAGGAGGACAAAACGAATAGAGAGACATATGATTAAAGCCACATATATAAATGGTATAGATAACACAACTGTGGCTTAAATTGTATTATCCAGTATGGCGTACAACCCGCAAAAGTGTTTCTTTCAGATGATACGACTTACAAGCATAAGAACCTAATTCATTTTTGTCTATAATTCAATTCATTGCCTAAACATGGTTTTAGGATGCAGAGGCATAACCTTTCTCCCTTTTTGCTTCATGTCATAAGGAAAGAAAAACAAAAGATAACTTTTTTTTTTTTTTGAAGTTTTTAAATTTCAAATACCTCTCTTGAACTGACTCGAATTAAGAACTTTAACCCAGAAAAAATGCATAACCTCTCTCAGTTCACGAGAACTTTACTTGACCCTACAACATTAGGTAATCAAAAAGAAGTTCCCATATTGTGGCATATTTATCAAAGGTGAGTAGGCCAGCCACTCAAGTGATTTTTGAATCTATGGCTCAGCAGCTCAATCACCCTCACCCCACCAATAGGGTTACGGAAGGTTAATATTTTTTTTTTCTTTCGAAAAAAAACTAGTACTCAAAATACAATGAAACTGAAAAAGAGAGCAAACAAACAAAATAGAGACATTACAAGAGAAATAAAGCCGGAAATACAAAAGTGTCCCATTTCAAACAAAGATCTTGAATAGAATAAGAAACAGCAATTTATTTTTAACGTACCAACTCTTTTACTTTGTGGAAATTTCTTCTGGAGAACCTTTATGCAATCCTACAAAAGATTGCAGAGTGTAAGGAATTACATCAGTCCAAGGCAAAAAGTCCTCAAAACCAAAGTCATCAAATGAATACACTAAAATGAGCTAAACCAATCTGCAATTCAAGTAGTTAACCAAAGAAGTGTAAGTTGCACCTTTGCAACATCTATGGCTTGGCAGTCCAGTGCTGCAATAGCTACCTGTTCGTACAGGGTCCACTCTACACCAAGCAATAAAATAAGGTTAGGAGAATCTTTTTTCCAAAAATTTTGAGTCATTGAGAAAGGAAAATCTATAATAACACATCTTCTACCATTCAATACGAAAGTAATAAAAAGAGGGGTGTGAGAAAGAGAGAGAGAATGTCGTCTCACTTTTGTTTAAAAAAACGTTCAAGTTTTTCCCTACCACTAAGAAAAACAATTCCTGGAGCTGTACAATTAGATGGAAATGCATATGTAAATTAAATTATATTTGCCCCTGGACCAGAGCTTCAGTAAAGAAGAAGATTAATTCATACTTCAGCCACAAAAGGCATATGAACCAAAAATTTAAAGAACGTGATGAAGCAAATGTAAAACTTACATTTAAGGTTTCTTCTAATAAACAATTCAACAAAAAACACAGTTACTCCATCCAACAATTTAGTGAGAAATGCATAAATTTACAGTTGCTCTTTTCTTTAAAGCAAACGCCATCATTCGTCCCGCTAATTTTCACATTACAATCCGCAATTAAGCAGTAATCATGCAGAAATCCAAAACAAAATCACAGCACATAATGAAATAATGAAAAGAGCTCCACCACTGAATTCAAACTCAAACAAACAAACCATGCGTAACAGTACACAACTTAATTAAATGAAGAAGCAAGCCTCAAATAAGTTGAATTTACTAGATAACGATCCAAACCGAATTGATTCATAAATAAAAAAATCCAAACATTAAAAAGCAAGCGAAACTTCAAAAGATAATTCAAACCCAGATCGAAGAATGAACAAACAGGCTAAAACTCACCCTCTTGGCCGAGACCGGATCGCTTTCTGGAATCATTCAAGATCGACAATCCATAGTTTAAGACCTTATGGGAACGGCGAACCTTGAGCTTCCTGATGAGGCAAAGATAGTCCCAAGCACCTCCACCACCATTATCGACCTGAGTTTCGAGTCTATTCAACTCGGCCTCCTCTGCTTTACTGACCATGTTCGCGAAAATTAAAGAGTGGCCGAGAAATTGGGATTGAGAATTACAAAGAAATTGGAACTAAAGCAATCACCGTCTCGGCCCAGTTCCGTCGCCGGCCGGCTCTTTGGATCTAGTAGCTAACAATGGAGTGAAGAGAGGAAGAGAGAGAAGAGAGTGGAATTTGACTTGGATCGCACTTCTGAAAACGGGTCGGATTCGTTTTTTTCTTTTGGTTTTCGGATTTCGGGTTTTGGATTTTTCTTTTTGCCCATTGGATTAGATAAATCCAAGATGAGATTGTTTTTGGGGTTAAAATAGTATTTTCATCCTCATTTACAAATTTGTTCAACTTTATAAATTAACTTTTCAATGGCATTTTTCAAAAATATATATATAACATGCCACCAAAATATTTAAAAACAATTTCAAAAACGAAAAAAAAAACTTATAGATCCACAAAAAAAACGAATAAGATTATACACTTACAATAAAAAAAAATTTTGTAAACAATTCGATAGATTTTTTTAAAGATTGTTTGTACACAATGTTTAGATTTGTTTATTTTGCGCTATCCAATGTCCAACCATTTGACTACCTAATACCTAATCATTTTTTTCACTATATTTTATATTTGACATAGCAGTTTAAAAAAAGAAAATTAGTATATAATCTTGAACCAAATAACAATTTAAAAAAAATATACAAGAAAGAATACATAAAGAATGACAAATTTGGAATATTTAAAAAATTTAAACGACTTCATGACTTTTTGATTTTGTTAACACATGTCGTAAATATTTTAGTGTTTTGTTATATTTATGAAAATTAACCTTATTTTTTATTTTAGCTTTCAATCTTCGTTTAATGTTTATTTAAATAAAAAAAAGGAAAAAAAACTTATTATCTATAGGCTATATCATTTTACTATAATTTTAGTAAATATGAACACACATGTTGTATTTACATAAAATTTACTATTATTATTTAACCAATTTTAGTAAAAATATGCTTTGAGGAGCAACATTTAACCTTCATCAAAATTACAAAGATTAACTTTCTTTTTTCAGTGAAACGAATCGTAGTAATAAAAGTCGATATATGTATATCTTGCTTTTAATTAGGACTCCTTAAAAAACTATGGCTCGTTCTGGAAATAATTTTTCTTTTCGGGTTATATTATAAAAAAACCTCTAGCCTTGAGACCTCAACTACCGTCCCTAAATTTGAAAAGTTTCATTTTTCCAAACTTTTAAATTTATTCTTGAAAATACAATTAAGGAGTGTTATTCCTTAAAATAAAATGATTTTTTTAGTACAAATCGGGGTGAGAGATTGTAACCACCCGTCTCTTTCTTCTCAGCGGACACTAATACCAACTAAGCTAAACTTTTGTTTTGAAATTGGCTCAATCACTAATGTACAAAACATATGTAATATCATTTACAATACAAAATCACGTGTGGCTTATAATTTTTATACATTAGATATCACGTCAGTTTCTAGTTACCCTAACAAAAAATACATCATTTTTGTTATTAGTATTATGTTCCTATTTTAATTGATATTTAGATATTTTAGGTCGACATCCTATTGTACGATAAATATATGAATTCATATTTCATCTTATATGTCAATGTCAAATAGAGACAAAAAAAAATAGAAAGCTACTATAAACTTATAAAGCTCTATATATACATTTAATTGAAGCCATTGGAAAAGTTGTAAAACAATAATCCTTAAATGTCTTAGAACGTTCTAAGTAAATATTCAATAAAGTTTTAATTTGTTACAAACATATCCTAATAAATAGTTTTGCTATATATAACTCCTTTACCATAAAACACTTATCATAAATATAGTTCCTAAAACTTACAAATTTCTTCAAATTAATTCATCTACTAAACACAAAAACGTAAATCTAGCACATAAATTTATATCTAATATATCCATCATTTTTTTTAGAGATAAAAAAAAAAATCAATCCGTAGAGATTTATCAACGCAAAATCAATTGTTCACAATTTTTCACTTAACTTACCTCTTTAGAGAATAAATGCATGTTTGAATTCACTTTTTAACTGTTTGTAAACATTTCCTTCACACTCATATTAAACTTTAGTCTCTATTGTCCCCGTTCTAAAAATATTTTTGCTAAATGCTATCGGGTAATTACACCACTACTTTGTCTTAATCCTAAATGCAAATTCCAAAAAGAAAAAAGGTAAAATATGATAATAACAACAATCTACCGCATAATTGGGCATTGTAAATATGTTCGAATTTGCTTACATGCCTTTCAACTAATTTCATGGGACAACTTACTTGATTATAGAAAAATGTTTCAGGTTTTCGAGTAGTTTAGCCAAAGATATTTGATATTTGGTTACTACTCATAGATACATTGGTACACTCAAACCCATCTAAATCCGATCCCATACAAAGCCAAATGAGAAACCCTAGTTTGCAAGTTCCAATTTCATGATCCAGTTTAATTTTCAAATATTGTTTAGAGATGTTTATTGTAAATGGGGTGAAGATGTGTTGATGTAGCAACCAAACAACCCCTTTAACACCAAAATGCAGAAAAAGAAAAACCAACAGAATGTGTTAAATTACCACTAGACAAAGATCTTATAAATCTCTCTTGAACTGCTCGGATACTATATTAAATTATTATCAGCCAACTTTACAAGTTTGAACAGACAGGTTAGAGCCTAATTTAATCTTTACAAAGGGTAATGCTAGCTTAACATACTTACAAGAAGGATGAATTGCACAAGTACTTGACGGCATGGAAACTTTGGCAAACGAGCTCGAAATATGTACAGCAAACTGGCAGTTGATACAATCAATCACAAGCAGAAATGGTCGAAAGCTTCAGTCTTGGAAGCCTGCAATATATGTTAATGTTATTGACTATTAACATACCTGTGAATTGGAGGAAAGAAGACCTTCATAAGAAATTCAAAAGAACATGTTTGTAGGAACTGGGAAAACTCTTCTACTCTTCTACAAAACAATAAACCGAACAAGTTCTCGCTGAACTGTTATTAAATCATAAAACGATTTTTAGAAAGTCCATAGGTTTGAGAATAAATAAGTTAACAATGTAAGCAGCAAAATGAACAATTAACTTGTGATTTTAAGCCTTACCTGAGACTTGTGGATGATGAACAATCGATTGAATCACAGAGAAGCCAAAGAACTGGCCACAAGGATCAAGTCTAAAGTTTAGAAGATTGATCTGTCATCTAAAGCCCAACCAACCATGCTTGATCAATTTACAAAGTTACATCGAACGATCTACAAAAACCCATCTTCCGATTTGATGATTGATGTGGTGATGGAAGTTCTTCTGGAGAAAGTACAACATTTCAACAAAATAATGGATTTCTGGAGGTCATCCATGTCAAAAATTTGCAAACCTAAACAGATTGAACAAGTAAGCATAAACTATAACAGTCGGCATGGCTAACCAAACTGCAAGTTCTTGCTTATCTGCACCAGCAGAAGCTCTAACAATAAAAGAAAGAGGAAAAGAAACCCGATAAATTGTCGAAAGCAGCAAAGCAAACGATGTTAGCACATAATGTTGAATGTTGAAGGTGGTAGTTTTCCCTTTCTAAAATTTCAACAGTGGAAACAATGTTTCCGAGCGATCAGAGGAGTCAGGTTAGGTCGACCCAGAAAATCTAAAAAGTAATGATTTGGGAGTATCAAATTCAATACCAATAAGCTAAAATAAGTGATCATATATTAGATATATACTTGATAACAGTGATATAAAGTTCAAACAAAGCATAAACACTGGATGAAAGAATGTACAACCAACTATAACAAAATCCTCTCTCATATAATCAAATGGCTCAGTTTACTCAAGAAGGTGGAAAAAGGGAAAGATCGAATGTAATCGAAGCGGGAAGGGATAATAAAAATCTCTCACTCGCTAAGAGTTTCTTTTTCTTGTTAAAAATTAGAAAAGAATAATCTGCAAAGCACTCTTCTATTCATTCTTCCAGGCATATAACATCAACGAGAAACCAAGACCTTGTGATTTACTGTCTGAAAATCTCTGAGAGAAAGACCAGGACAAGACATTAGGATCACAAACAGGTTGACTTCCCCACAGCTTTTCAGCAGACAAACATGTTTTGAACATAAAAACAGCATTCCCTGGTGATGTACTAAACAGCCAACTATGAACATCCCAAAACACTTCAACTGCAAGCCCTTCAACCAAGATGGTGTGATTCCCTCTGAACTTCCATTGCAGCCTCTTCACCTGCAACACCGTCTTTGAATCGACTCGTAGAATCAGGCACGGTTCGGTCACACCATTTGTATCACACTCGATAATTATGTCGTGAATCTGACCATTGTCACAAAACTGAGCTTTGGAGCAGAACACCTTCTTCCCAAAAATATGTTCCTTCTTGGAAATGAAAACAGCAGAAGAAGGCACAGGAGAGGAATTGGACTTTTTAAAAGCTTCTCTTCTCAAATCCCCAAGAAGAAGAACCATTTGTTTATCCACAACAATTCCCACATAATAACCCTCCAAAGGTTCAGGTCCAGATCCAAATTTTGCAGAAGAAAGGTCCCAATAAATGTCAATTTTACAAGCATAAGCTTCTAAACTTTTAGACCCTCTTCTTTTAGAGAACAACCATGGCTTAATATCAACCTTACAGAGACATTGATTTGAAGAATCATCAATACCAACACTTAACCCTTGACCCATCAGATTTTTACTCCAAGTAACACTAATCAGACAAGAACGCCCTCGTAATCGACATTGATAAACACAAGTGACAAGGTTTTGAGCAGTCTTACCATTGTTTGAAGAAGAGAAATCAGCAACTTGAACACCATTTTCTCCAAAACAAGACGGGAAATCCCTCATTTTCCGAGTTGGGAGCTTCAAACTAAAACGACCAAGAAGTAGAAAGAGAACAAACAGAGGAATGTGAGGCAAATGGGGTGGTTTAAATCAGCGATGATCAGAGACAAACAACAAAACCCATCTCAGAAATGCTTCAAAATCCACTCCCAAACGAACAAATCAGAGAGAAAACTGAAGAAAACGAAACCCCATCTGAGAGAAAAGCTTGAAAACCTGCTACTTGGTGTTCATCCGCCATGGGAAATGGAAGGATTTCAAAAGGGTATAAACAAAAAACCAACAAAGATTAAAGGTAGAAGAAGATGTATTTTGCTTTAAAGCAAACAAGTGATAACGAATGGGGGAAAATTGGGGGGTTACGTTTGAAATTAAAGACAAAATTGCGGAATGTGGGATGTAAAATAATGAAGAAAAGAGACAGAGAAGAGAAGGAGACAAAGAAAAAGTAGACTCGCTTCACTGTCAATCTCTAATATACATTAAACACACCTCCTTCTTCAAACAAATCAACAAAAGCAAAAGAAGAAGAAAGAAGAAGAAAGGGAAAATAAAAGGGAAAAAGCGCCAAAAAGATGGAGTGAATGAACAAGGAGTTATCTGAGTACAAATCAAAGGGGTTAAATTTAACGGTAAATAGTACATTCCACCCACTTTATTATATCAAATAATAATAACTCAATATTTTATCATTAAATTTTCTTTCCTTTTATAATTAAATTGCTATTTTAATCAAAATTTTCTTTTAAATCTTAATTAAAAACATTTACCAATATAGAAAAATATCAAAAAATTCTTACTCGCTAATATTTGGCTGTATTTTATTACATTTAAAAATAACCAATTTTAATCTCCTAATTTCGTCCCAATAGTTTTTTTTCATTACTCTTTCCTGATTTACTTGATCTTTCCAAAATACCCTTTTGTCAGTCATTTCTTTAAAGTAAAAAATAAAATTCTGTCTATCAACTTTTACAATTTAATCTCCACTTTTTTTATTTATAACAATTTAATCCCTCTATTTTCAATTCTCAACAACAAGTTCTGATTGTACACATTAATTACAATTTAACTAAACTTACTTCAAACACCACACTTTTGACTTTAGTTATAGAGAAATAATATTCATAAATTTGTAAGTTAAATAGTCAAAACGAGTCTCACTTTAGCTAAAATTCTTACAAAATAAGATACATTGTGAAAGAAAAACTAGTAGAGAAAATAAAAAAGAATAACAAAATGTTCGGATAGCGACGGAAAGAATATGAATCGACAACGTTGATTGAAGAAGAAAAAGGAAAAAGAAATGTAGGAATGAAGGTCCAAAAAATTGTTGGCCTATTGAAGACCAGTCTACTGCCACTGTGGGGGGAAAAGGTAAAAAAAGTAAAATTATTTTTTTGAAAAAATAAAATAAAATAAAAATTAATTTCTCTCTCATGGAATTTTCTTTTTCTTTTTCTTTTTTTTTGTAAATTCTCTCTCTAAAGCCATCCTTTTAGCTGGCATATCCACATGAAAATATGAAGAGACCTTTTTTTCTTTCTTCTAATTTTAAATTTTAAATTTTTTGAGATAGACACAAAGAAAGAGACATTCAAGGTTGCAAATTCCCCTACTCTTTTCTCATTATTATTATTATTATTTCTATATATCCTATGTTATGTAAAATCACTGCCCCTGCTCTCAAAATCTTATCCTATGAACACATTAAATGTATACGTGTATATATTATGGAAGTTTAGCTTAATGTTTGTGGACGGCATGAAAGTTAAATTAATATATGGTGAGAAATTTAACCTCTTACTAATCTTTAGAAAGTAAAAATATGTTGACCGTTAGACTAGATTTTCAATGTGCATTCTCAAATTGACTTGAAATATAATCAAATTCATGACACTAATGCATATATATAAATATCTAAAGAATTTATGACAACGACTTCTTAACTATTTTATCGATACTTAATATCTTAAAACGAACCCTACAATAAATAAATAAATATCCAATGAAATTGATAATGACTCATAAGAAAAGATTTTTTTTTTTATTTTCTAAAGTTAAAGTTCTTCGTCAAAGTTGAACTAATAAATAAACAAATAGTTTGAGAAGAAAATTTTGTTAATTAAACTCGTATATTGTTGTATGGTGGAATAATTAGTCAATTTTGTAAGACAAATATAAATAAACAAGATTTTAAAAACACATACGTATATGAAAAAAAAAGAAAGATTTTGAATCACATATAATTACTCTTAATTTTTATATTTTAATCATAGGAAAAATGTCAGTGGAATACATACATTATTGTATAATTTTACTTAAATCTTTAATCACAAGTTGTAAGGTGACATGCTATCAATTTTTTTTTAAAAAAATATTTATAATTAAAGGGTTCACATGTAAATTGTATTATCAAAAGTAATAATTAAGATAAATTTAAAATACATAATACCAAAATCATAATATTCCATAGGAAAAAAAAAGCAAATAATTAACATTAAAAGACTAAATAAGCCATCGTATTAGAATCGAATTATATTTTAGAATCGTGTTTATTAGTAATATCGATAGAATTTAAAATATTGTTATATTTTAATAAATATTTTGGTTGGTTAGAATGAATTTAAAAAGGTTGAAAAGAAAAGAAGACGTAAAAGGGAGAAAGGGAGGGAGGGAGGGAGGGAGTGTGTGTTTTGATAAGGGAAAAAGGGTGGGAGCGTGTAAATGGAAGGCACGATGCCACATTGATTGGGTCAACATCTGAATCATAATGCCATGCGCTTTCATTTAACACATTTACACTTCTATTCCTTATTTAATATTACTCTTTCTTTCTCTATAATTATTAACTAAACAAAACAATCAAATTTTATTCAAATTCTACTCTTCTAATTTTCTTCTTTTTCTTTCTAACTTACTCCTCACATTTCACTTTTGTTCTGTCCAATGTTTTTATATTTTATACATTTCTCATTTTCAAATCACATTTTAAAAAAAGAAGATGATATTTTATGAATGTGTGAATTTGGTTTTTCTAAGACCATTCTCCTATATAAAAAAATGAAAGAAATCCAATCATAATGAGTTATGAGATGAAAAAATGCACCAAACCTTTGCATGTAGTATTGATCAATTTATAATTTGAGAAATAACGTGATCGACAAGATAAAGAGATCATCACTATAGTGTGTTGTTGCTTACCACACAAGCTCTAATGCTTAAGTCACAGAGCATATATGCGTAGCAAAGTAAAGAGTTTGAGTATTAGAGTTAATTTATTTCCTTTTGAGATTTTTAATCATTTATTTATAGTGGAATCCTAACCTAAGTTGTACTTATCTGAGTTCCATTGTCATATTAGGTTATCCCTCGAGTCAAATAAGTTAGAGCATGCATTTGACATAGCCATTCTACAAGTTTGGAGGCTTGTACTTGGTCTCATCTTGGGGGAGGAGGTTGATTTAAAACATCCCTCTTCTCTAAACGCAAATTGGTCGTGGTATACATTTCTCTATTATATAAAAAGCGATATACGAATGAGAAAAAACAAAATATATTAAATTTTATGTTTGAAGATATGAGAGTTTATAAGAAGTCATTATAACGATAGAGTTCGAATAAACCGATATCACATATAAATAAAATGACTACGAAGATATGAAAGTAAGGTTAGACTTAGAATATTTGAAAGTTACCATCTTTTACAAATATGTGCATTATTCATTTTCATTGACTCAATCGTAAGTCATTCAAAATTAAACATGCCAAGTTTTGAGCGATCTTTTGAAAATCCTTCTAAAAATGTGCAAACGAGAACAAGATACCATATATAAGAAAAGGATCCACGTTGGTTTGTAAGAATTGTACTCACTACCCTCTATTACCAAATTTAGATTATGAGTTTAACTCACCAACTTGAATACAAGTTTGAAGAGTAGTTTTTTATTTTATGTATTGGGGTATGTGCTTTGTTTTATGTGTTGTAATTAATGGTAAAGACATTTGGTAAGTTGGAATAGAAACAAAATTGGGTAATAAATTTTGTAAAAGTACAAAGCAATTAAGATTAAATGAATATAAGCTGAAAGTAAAATTAACAAAAATAACTAAAAAAAATACTTCTATATATATATATATTAATTGGAGAAATGATTAATTAAAAGGAAATAGAAATGTTTGGGCATTGCATTGAGCGATTGAGATGAGTGAATCAAAATATTCCTTTTCCAGCTGGCAACAGAGAATGAAATTAAAAAAGCAATGAAAATAAATAAAATAAACTAAGTAACAAGAGCGCGTGGAGAGCAGTGACCAATAAGAGGAGTTTGCATCAATGGGAAGCTTTGTTTTTATCCGAAGAGCAATTAAGAGAATCCAAGGATTGGGGAGGGGAGCACGCGCCTGAGAGAGAGTGGGGGTGGGGGAGTTGGGGAGGAGATGGGAAAAAGGAGAGTGAGATTTGTTGGTTAATTGAGAGATTAAAGAAAGAAGACGTGGTGGTCACGTGTGATTTGTCCGTAATTAGTTGGCGTGCGTTAAACAGAAAGCCTACGTGGACTTGGACTTGATGGGCCACCTCTTACAAAAGGCCCACTTTTCATGTTTCGTATCACATCTGAATTTGTTCATTTCTAAATCTGTCCTTTTTTTCTTTAAATAAAATTTCAAAATTAAAAAAATATATTTTTTTTCTTAAATATACATGTAACAAACGTACAAAATATTTATATAGTATAAAACAATTTTGAAAATGAAAAAATTCAACATTTTCATAATGAAAAATACCAAAATTATCTCAGTCGACACTCAATAAACAAGCCACACCCACACGATCGTGTAGATTTTTCATTGACCCCCACCCACGTAGCAATAGAGGAAGAAAGTCAAGGTTTCTCTTGAACAAGATCTTTCCTACACGACCTTGGACGTACCGTGCCCTGGAATGAAAGAATTCTTTCTTTAGTTATTGTATCTTGGGATTTAGTGGTATCGAGATGACCTGATATGAACATTTATGTCTTTATTTTATTCGATCTCGGGCATACGTTGCCCCAAAATGAAAGAATTGTGTCTTTAGTTATTCGATCTTGGACCTTAATTGCACTGAGATGGTCTAGGATTAGTAAATCGCAAATAAGATATAAATCACAATAATATACATGAAAGTTTGGAAAAATGATAGTGCATCATGACATTTTTTATTATGTTATACAATACGTAAATATTTTGAATTTTTGTTACATTTACGTAAATTACTAAAAAAAATGTTTGTGTTATTTTATTTTTTAAATGTAAATTTTTTTTCGTATTGGGAGAGTATCACACTATTTATTTTAGATTGGAAATTTCTTTATAAATATTAATAAACTCGTATTAATGTCAATAACTCTATTTAAAAATGTATACTTATAAATGAGATTCACTTATTGACGAGAGAGGAAGAAGTGCTAGCTCTAATCAGATCAGTAGTGAAGGATAATTTGTTCATTTGGACGTCTCAAGAGATTTTCAGTTTCGACATATTTAGTGATTCTAGAATTTGGTGTTTAACGATTCTAGAATTTGGTGTTTAATGAGATAGTTCCTTGAACAACAGATGAGAAAGTTTCTTTTTGTTGGCATGGCAAAATGTTTTTAACCGGTCTCTTTATAGTTTGGTCGATGAAAATTTGGATTTGTTATTCGCGTAAGGATCATATGGGGGTCGTTTGAATCGAAGATCAAACCAACCGACCAAAGACTTATTTTGAGAGATGTACTTCCAAGTGCATATTTTGCCCCTGCATACATTTATACTAACACCACAAACAGTTGTTGGAAGTAGTTTGAAATTTTCATTTTATATACTATTATTGTATTTAAGATGTTCCTTTCATGTATATATTTGAATTAAATGTTCACAATTCGAAAAAGGTCCCAACAAAATGGTTTTTTTCTGTATGTTTTTGTATAAGTGATTTATACGTATTTTAAAAATACAATGGTTAAATTCTTAGCCAAATTTAAAAACTAAAAACACCTTTTCCAAAGCTACATTTTTTAATTTTCAAAATCCTCTATGGTTTTTGTAAAAAGTAGATAGCAAAATAAGAAATTTAAAGGTAGAAAACCAAAAATCAAATGATTATCAAATAGAAACCAAATCGTATGTTACTTGAAAAAACCTAAATATTTTGACTTATCTCCGTAATATTCAGACACAACGTACGTGATGACTTAAAAAGCCATAATCATTTTCCATGACATGACCTAACATTTTGTAACATTATCCATGTGGAATCATTATTTTCAAGAACATTAAACATATTTTGTTGAAGATGGTAATAATTCATATTTTGAATAGATGAATTTCTCAAATCCTACCATATATATATATTATATTATATCTTTTGATATATATACTTCCTTTTATTTGTTCTTTTTGTCCATGGTGTCCCACATTTTTGGGTCACATGTCTTCCAATATCAACTTTTGCTTACATTTCAAGCTAATTTGATTTTCAATAGTTTGAAATGTAAAGGGTAGAATATATCTCATTATATAGGAAACATTTTGTTTGCTAGTAACTTCTTTTGCTTTTGTACCTTATACACTTATAACTTTTCACATGTAGATTTCTTCCATTTTTTTTTTTTTGTATGTGGAGCCCATCTACAAATATATTATATGATTGAACGTGACGATCAATACCTAAAGTGAACAGTATTTAAACCGACATATATACATATGTGTTAACGACTAAAAGTTTTGTGATTCGACTTTTGTACCTCGTTTGTAGTTAAAGAAAAAGTCTACACCGTTCTAAACCTTTTAAATAGTCTTTAACTAATTTAATTAATGGTATGAGTTTTCCAATTTTTAATATAACTTTAGCTTTGGTGATGTCGTCTTTATAAGCATTGTAATTATATTTTTCTTGGCCTCTCATCTTATGTAAAATAGATCAAACTTTATATTTATTTAAACATCATGAACTAAAATTTAAGAATCGAAGAAATGTTTGGAGTAAGGAGTGAGTTATTATAGTTTGATTAGAATAGTTTGTGTTTTGAGTTTAGATTATTTTAGTTTGAGGTATAGATTATTTTAGTTTGAGTTATAATAGTATATGTGTAAACGTAGTTTGATAAGAAAATTATGAATGTCAAATAGTAAAAACGGTAGCAAATAATAAATATTGTAACAAATTGAAAGTTTTGAAATAATGTTTACTATAACTAAAAATGGTTATTAAAGTACTAAATATTATTTGTCCCAAACCAGCTACGAAAGTTTACGAGCTAATTGAAAGGAGAGATACAAAGTGTATTCAAACAAAAAAAAAATAGTATTAAAAAGGATTTGTATTTCAATTAAGTTCCTATTTAGGGTTTATTACTTTTTAGTTATACTTAGAAAAACATGATAAAACTTTCAAACATGGATCAAAGAAATCTCCAATCAAAATTATTTCTAAACACTATTGATAATGTATTATTCACATCAATATCAAACTCTATTATTTCTTTAATTATACTCCCCTTTAATTCCATATTCTCATGATGTATAGTTGAAATCCGCTTTATATTTATCAATATTTTGATAGTATCTAAAAATTAAAACGTTCCACTCTTATAAAATACAAGGTAAGTGAATTATTATTGAACTATACTCAAATTAACGTTGAAGTGATAGTTAGGAAATAGAAATCATAGGTACTTAACTTCTAGAAGGGATTAGGGTTTTGGATCCTCGAAAAAATCATTTTCTAATTCTGGATAACTATAGTTTGGACTCATTTATCTTCAAAAATCGAACGGACAATAATGATTTTTTTTTTCTTTGTAAAAAAAGTAAAATATTGTTGAATTCTTTTTGTTACATTATGGGTGTGTGTATGATCTCTCTCTCAAGCTTTTTTTGTGGAAGCTTTTTCTTGACAATTTCTAAAGGATTGCAATGATGGCCCATTTGAAGCATTGATGGGATTGAAACTTTTCCTTAGGGTATGTTCTCAAATGCTCACACATCTCTCAATTATGACTCAAATTTTGTGGTGGATTATTCTTCATATCCATTTTCAATAAATATAAAATTACATTTCCTTCCCTTTGTAAAAGTTTTGAATGCTTGAATTCAATACTGTTTTTCTTCAAACTAAATTACAACAACAATCTCTATTCCAAGCATTCAACCTATACTAGAGTTGGATTGTGGAGGGAACAAATCTAACCATGTCACATCTTTAGTACCAAAAGTATCTACTTTGTTTTAACTTGGAGCTGGGATTAGGTTTTGAATGATGATCGTAATTTCTTGATTCACACAAGTACAAATGTATCCATTTTGAAAATTTTTATTGTTGTTTAATATGATCATAGTCGACTATTGTGTAGCTACTGGCTTTAAGTCAGTGACTCTTATTTCAATGTGTCAGCGTATGTTTTTATAATTAAACTAATTAAAACATATATCTTAAATTTTGCAAACGATTACATTTTATGAATTAATTCGTAAACCTATTAATAATAAGTTAAAAGTAGGAGATCATGATGACCATTTTTTTTTAAATTAAAAAATAGAATTATTCGATATTCATATAAAACTTGTATGATTAGTTAAATTTCAAAATTTACTATATTTTGTAAATATATATTTATAAAATATAACTAAATTTCAGATTTTATAGACATTGACACTGATATGTCTCTTATCAATACATTAAAAGTGATCGGTGTCTATGGTCAATAAGAATTTAGCATTTTTACTATATATTTTTTACTAACATTTTAATTTATTTTATCATTTAAAAAAAAAATCTACCAAACAAAAATGTTTTAAAATTAAATAGTTTTATACGTGGCGGGTGACATGGCAACTTTAGCTAGACGCGCCGGGCAAAATCGGAGAGAAGCTAAGCGACGCCGGAGGCACCGTCTCCGGAGAGGATAATGGCCGGAATCTGTTACTGTCCACCGCTTCCTCCATCTCTATCCCCCAAGGTCTGTATCTTATACGCCGGTGGCTTCAATTCAACTCGCTGTCATTTTCTGATCCCAATTCTCTCCGATTCACTTTGGAACACTCGTTTTGTAGACTGTATCCGTCATAAGATGCTTCTCAAGCTCACCGGAGAATTCTAATGGTAGCAGGAAGAAAGAGGCATCTGCGATTGTAAAAATCACTGTGAGTGGAATCACAGAGCTTCTTAGGCTTTTCTCTTCGCCGATCAGTAAGAGGTAATTTCGTTCTTGATATCCACGCTCGCTTCGTGTTATGAGGGAAATTAGGGTTTTTTTTGTTATAATTTCTGTTGATGTTTGCTTAGTTTGAATATGCGAGCGAGAGATATGAATTCGGTTCTGTTTGGTCCGTGTCTGTGTTGCAGAGTTGATGAAATTAGGGACAATCAGGGAGAGGAGTTTGTGGTTACAGGCGTTGATGAGGTTGTAAATATCCTGAAATCAGATTATGAGAATGCCTACTTTGTTACTGGTACATTCATTTTCCACATTTTCCTTAGCTGATTCTTTGTTTCCTTTATCATATTTTGATTTCTGAGTTCTTCCTTTATAAAATAATTATCATTCAATCTATAGTTGCAAATTATTGACAACTATTTTCAGTTTGTTTGAAAAATACTCCAACCCTGAATTTTCTTCTCTAGCATGATGGTGTGTTGTATATGAGTTCAATCAATGGTTGCCAACTACTTGCCACCTATCTGGAAATTAGTTTACTACGGGTTTAGGTATAATAAATTCAATTCAATGGCTTGCTTACAATTTATACAGTGGGATTGTAAGGCTGCAAATTAGTAACCTTTATTGAGAGGTGCTCCTAAGTTCGCCTTTTTGGGAGCTAGCTTCTTTGTTTTATTAAGAGGTTTTGCTTTAGAGGAACAATAGGATTTTTAGAGAGGTAGAGAGGTTCACAATGCGTTCTTGTGGGCTTTGGTGGAAAGGCCTTTTTCTGTAATTATGACCTTAGTTTGACTTTGTTGGATTGGAGTCCCTTTGTGTAGATTTTGGGGTCTCCCTTTTTATGTTGGGCTGTTCTTTTTTCTGTCCTTGTACATTCTTTCATTTCTCAGCTCGGTTTCATACCGAACCAAATATATAGATGTATGCGTGTATGAATGGGTGCTTGTGTAACTGACTGCATTAAATAAAAAAATGAAGCTTGTGGAAGTGTATTTTGTGATGGGCTAGCTTATACTGAAAACAGGGATATTCACTTCTGCAATTTATACTGACGATTGTCTTTTTGAAGATCCAACCATCAGATTTCGAGGTATTAATAATCACAGAAACTTTTAATAACTTAATCGTTTCATCACAATGGTGATCCTATTTTCACCTTTTATGTTTTCAAATGCCCAGAATTAGAAAGCATAAATTGTTTCTTATTCTGCTGAATTAGTGATGAATCACTTTAAACAACAGAATTGAATTTAATATTAGATTGGAAAACTTTTTTGGTCACTTTCATAGAAGTAATGATTTATCCTCTCAACTTTAAAACATGACTACTTAATCTTTGTACTTTCAAACTTGTAGCAACTTTGTCTTTGGTCTTTAGCATGTAACTATTTAGTCCTTGTATTTTCAAATTTAATTTCGTCCATATTGTGAAAAATCTTGTCAAAATGAAATGTCAAATTTTGTTATGAAATGAATTGGTTTTGTAGTTTGAAAACACATGTTACTTTTGATAGCATACTTCATTTTGGCAATATTTTCAAACATTAAAGTTGCTTTATGGACTTTTAACCCTGTAGGCAAGGAGCTGTATTCCCGGAACTTAAAGTTACTTGTTCCCTTTTTTGACTGTCCATCAATCCAATTACAAACAATTAATAAGGTAATTTGATCTTGTGATTTAATCTTCTTTTGACTTTGATTGAAGAATGAGTGAATGTACGGAGTTAATACCTTTTTTTGGCCTTTTGGCTAAGATCAATAGCAAATGCATGCTGCTGGGATCGGATTGGAAACAAATTTTCTACTGTTTTCTTTTTTTCTGTCATGGGGGACAAAATTTTATTGAAATTTTGGTAAATCTAGGATGTATTTGGCTGCTGAGAAAGGGGACGGGTGAGTACTGAGCAGCATCTTTTTCATGGATAAAATGATCGGTTCCAAGGAAAGTAAATTTTAGACTTTTACTGATTTTCATGTTATACATGACTGCAGAGTAACAAATCTGGGGTTGAATTTGTGCTGGCAGCCTGGAAACTAAGGTAGTTAACTACATTCTTTTGAATTACTTGTGGCTTTGGAGTGCTGGAATCCTTTCATTGATTATTGATTGTAGAATTAGGCGAGTTGTCCCGTGAGATTAGTCAAGGTGCACGTAAGTTGGCTCGGACACTCACGGATGTAGAAAAGAAATTCTAAAAGAATATTGATATATTTCTCGACAAAACAAAAGTAGGAAACAAAAGATGAAACGTAGGTTAATAAACTACAAGTTTGGTCTCTGAATTTCTGCTTTGCATTAATTTGGTCCCTAAAATTTCAAAAGTATTTTAAAAATATTTTATACCAATCAAACACTTTCCAAAGTTCAAACACTTATGGGACACAAAATTAAAAGTTCAGAGACCTATAACATTTTCTCAAGTTTAGAGATTAAACACACACAAAGCTTAAAGTTTAGGTACTAAACTCGTGATTTGATCATACTTGAGATTTTGACCTAAAATGGTAAGATATGCAATGTAACTTCGAATTGCATTTGTTCTTTCTGTTGGTATTTTCAAGCATTTTTTTCCTCGTTTCTTTTTCAATTGCGGGCGTTGCCTCAGTTATTTAAGCTTTCCCACATCAGTAGAAATTCCCAACATTTATTATTTTCATCTGATTGCCTTGCAGGACATACCTGAAACTTCCATGGAGGCCACTCATTTCTATTGATGGAAACACACTCTATGAACTTGATGAAGAGTTTAAAGTGAGAATCAGTGATCCTCTCATCCATGTTTTCAAATGGTTTTAAGAAAGTCATATCTGAATTTTCTTGAAATTTTAGTTCCAAGTTTTGTGCTGAAACACACAGATCTTTTTTTTTTTCGTTTTATGTTTCTCTTTAAAAAATCAACCAATAACTATCACCTTTGTTTGTTAACTGTTTGAATTCTTAATCAAATTCAAACTAAAACAACACAATAAGTCTTTGTAAACTATATATATCCTTTTCAGTTTTCAATTGATTATAAAACAGAATTTTAAATTTTCGTACATCTACTATTTATTTCCATTGTAAAACAAAAAATTAAGCCCACGAAAATTCAACTACAAAAAGGGTTCCAACTAGGTAAAATCAGCCTCTGGATAATTACAGGAAGTCTTTGAAATCAAACTCTAAAGAGAAGATGTGGAACCTCAACAAGAACCAAACATCACTATGGTCGTCCCTCTCTAGATCTCTAAAAGCTCTGTTATTTCTCTTTCTTCAAAAAGGCCATAACAAAGCACATACCCCCACAAACCATAAAAGATGAGCTCGCACAATTCAAAACTTCTGCTCCATGCAGACCTACAAACTTATAACTCCAAAGTAACTGATCCAAGTCATCTTCTGTCTTCTGACAAATAATATAACAAAAAAGACGTTGATCCACTAACGAAGACAAATCCAAAGTGTTCACACTACCAAATAAAACATGCTAGGAAAATAGTTTAACTTTCTTAGGTTTCTTAATCCTCCATGTAACACATCTTTTGTTAATTATGGGCACGTCAGTGAATATAGTACACCATGCCAATAATGGACAGTAAAACTTGACAGAAGATTATGATTTTCCTATTTTACCATTGTAAAGGTGCTTAAAACCATTTTTAAACACACAGAAGTATGGTATGTAAATTTCTTAAACTACAGGTATACTTCATAGTTATCCTTTTCCCAGGGAGGGTAGATAAGAAAATATAATATCAAGCTATCTAAATACTACAGGTATACTTCATAGTTATCCTTTTCCCAGATAGGGTAGATAAGAAAATATAATATCAAGCTATCTAAATACGATATCTCCTTTGTTATATGACATCAATACATATTATGTACTAAGCCCAATATTTGATTGCTTTCCATTTCTCATCATATCAGATAGTAAGGCATGCTGAGAGCTGGAGTGTTTCTGCACTTGAAGCAATTACTCAAATATTCATCCCTAGTTTTGAGTGAGACTGAAAATTGATTTGTAAGTTCTTGTCTCTAAACTTCTTACACAAAATGTCTTTAGAAACAAAGCACTGTAGGTTACTTGTATAAAATTCTGTTCCATCCCCAATTAAATAAAACTCGTTGGCTTCATAAACTTGTTATCATGTAATGAAAGTATGGAAAATTTTCATTTTTTTCTCCTGTACTTTCCTCTCTTTTGTTTTGCATTTCTCGGTGTGTTTAGAGTACATTGACTAGTTTCAAGAAACAATTCAAACGACTTCACAAAACTTGATGTTCAACTTAGTTAAGCATTGGACTCTGTGCTTAGTTCGAGCTTTAGGATCGTGGTGACGATATTTTAGGGTCATTCCTAATATATGGAAGAACAAAGAAAAAGTTCATCACAGGATAGAAAAAAGTTCAAATACATTGAAATAAAAGTTCATTTAAAGTTAATTAGGATTTATTCCAATTATTGATCTTCTGTATTTTTTCCTTTTATGGTCCTTTCCTTTGTTGGGTTTCTTGAATCTATTTATTGCAACTCAAATTCTGACTCAAGCTGATTATTTCAATAATATATACAAAATTTAATAAGCACCAGAGCATAATTCTTTTGTTGTTGGATTCTGGCTTGCAACCTCTTTTTGTTTTGTTTTGTTTTAAAACAAAAGCAAAATCAGAACAAATTTAAAGAGAACATGTCTCGATAAATTACACATCCACTTATGGAAGTTGTTCTTATAACTTTTCTTGCCGCAAAAAAGATGCGAGAAAAACTCTAGCACTTAATTTACATTGCCGAATTTTTCTTGTTAACTCTTATTTTTTCTCCACTTCGTTGATGTACGAAAGCTGTGGGGAAAAAAGTTCAATAACTACGGCAACTGCAATTATGTTTCTTGCAAATTTTCCTTATGAGAAAGTTTTGGCCAGTAAAACTGTTTAGCTTTTGAAAATTAAGCCTATAAACACTAATTCATCTATTCGTTAATGGTTCCTATGTTTCCTTGTATCCATTTTAGTTGTGTTCTTAAAATCCAAACCAAAGTTTGAACCAACTTTTTTCTGGTTGACTGATAATTCACGATTAAGAATTTAAATGTTTACATAAAAAAATATGTGAATTATGATATTGAAATTGTGAGAAAGCAAATATACCATTTTGAAAAATTTAAAAATCAAATAGTTATGAATGGAGCTTAAGAAAGTTAAATGCACATTGATGGTAATCATGATTCCTGAACACCGTTGAGGCCACGTTTTATTTATCAAACTCAAAACTCTTATTTGGATACTTGCAGTTAGATTTATTTACTGTCACACCATAACCCTTTAGTACATAAAAAACTATGAAACTCGCAAAACATTCAGTATTCTCATCTCATCCAATTGACTTCTCAGTTGGATGAGAAGTCAATTGTTTTCATAAAACTCATCACACCATAGCCCAATGTTTTTATAAAACACTTGTTTTAAAACCTAACTCACTGAGCTTTTTAGCTCACCATTTTCAAATTGTGTTTTCTACTTTTCAGGTAGAGATCGTGTTCCCAAAGCCTGATACGCTGTTGTCACTCTGCAAGAGAGTCTCGTCTTTTATTCGGTATCTTGTTCAGTCGTTTTGTACTCATATGCACATATAGTCTTGTAAATATACTCAGAATTAGAGCAGGTTGTGTGTTTTTGGACCAAGAAGACTATACTTTGTGTTTAAAAGTCTATGTAAAACCTATCTTTATGTTTGTTATAATATGGGCTGCACTTGAATTCTTTTAATATTTCTTTCTTTATAGTTGTGTATTTTGCTTTCGCAAGTTATTCAAGTAAGAGTGCTAGAGGTTAGGGTCAGCAGGTATTGTTGAGTAGAGAACTACATATGTTGGCTCCGCACCGTCTCTTGAACCAAGAGAGGAAGTGGTTTGAAAGCGGGTGTGACAGTACACATCTCTGAAATGTTTGGATTTTCCAAAATTTCACGTTGGTGGACGTGACCCTGACCACACACGTTAGCGTTGCCAGGAAAGGTAACAGAATCATGGTGTCGTAATGTATAAAACATTTTAAAGTAAAATTCCTAATATGCAATTGATTTCATGTGTCACTTCTATAGCATCTCAGTGGTGAAGTTGCTTGGATTGATAATGATGGAAACTGAGGTGAAATTGCTGATATGAAAGGGGAGGAAGGTATGTCTCTCCTTTTTGTGTTTTTCTTGCTCCTGGTCGGCCTTTACTTTCCCCCCTACTAGGGAAAAAAGGGGAATAATATTTTGTAAGTTTTAAGAGGGACATTTTCCCTTTTGTTCTACATCCATAAAATGGAAAGTAACATTAATAACTATTGCGGCTCACATTTGATACTTCTTATTATGAACTACAAAATCTCTTGTTTTTTCTTAACTCCAACTTTTAAATATTCTATTTTATTGTGCTTATCTAATACCATGTTTTATTTGAAGTTACATGTAATGTATTGATTTGCTGGACTTATGTATATAAGATCTGGTTAAAGCTATATGTACCCCAAAGAAAAAAGAAAAAGGAGAAAGGAGAAAGGAGAGGAGGTCCAGACAATTTCATAAAGTCATTTCACAAAGACTAAGATGTTAAAAAGTGTCTAACTCCAATATTGATATTATTGATGGGGAGGACACTTGTCTTTGAATGAACGGTTCGTCCCATCTCTTTTGAAACTTGAGTGTGGCATGAAATGAATGCCTCTTGGGATCTTTGCCATTTTCAATTAAAGATGACTATTTTTCTTACGAGGTTGGAGATTTGTTTCCTTAAAAAAAATTTAAAGGAGGTATCGGACTCCACAAATTTTCTATAGGAAATCCTCTCCTTAAACTAAGTGAAAATTTTCGTTGGGATAAAGAATGAGATGGAGGATGGAGAAGAGGAAGAGTCATCTCCGTTTCCTTTCAACCGGTCGACATCTCTATTCTCAACCAAAAGATAGATCTAACTTATATTATGCTATTTTTATTAGTTATTTTGTTCAGCAATGAAATCTTTCTTTTCAAGTCAATTCAATTTAGTTTGATTCTCGGCCGAACGATATGATCATTTAATCAGGAAAGAGTTCATTGTATGATTAAACAGGTCCAAGGAGCTGGCAAAGAGTCATTTTCCAAGCCAAAAAAGAACTGAATCTGAAGCAGATACAGATGCAGATAAATGGGCAAAAATACGCTCACAAATTGATGTTTCAATCATATGCTTGGTTTTGTCATTTTGGCTGTCCAAAGGCACACATTTGAGGTTATGATCTGGTCCACCATCCTTTCATTATTTATCCTACCTTTTTTGTTTGTTTTGTTTGCAACAAAATATTTGCTATTCAGTACCCCCAATAGAAAATTAAAAAAGAAAATCAATGAAGATGCATAGAAAGTAGACTATTTGGTCAGTTTCAAGTGGTGTGATTTGATATTGAAGCAGACCCTTTAACAGAGCTTCTTTTGACTGTTAGTGTAGGTAGAGAGAGAAAGAAAATCAAGAATTTAATGCATTCTGCCATTTCATTCTTCATATCATTCACACTTTTCTTTTCTTTTTTTTGGTTAATAAATTAGAAGGTTCCTCTCTCTTGTCACATGAAAACCTTGGAGGACAGCATTATTATTGCTTCACACCACATGAGCTAGATCTAGTTTTGTTTATTTTATTAATGATCATAGTAGCTGTCTGTTTCTAAGTTTATGAAATTTAGCCAAACTTTCTTTGAAGTTTGAACTATTGGGATTATAATCTTTTTTTTAAAAAAAATACACTTCTTTTTATTTAAATACTTATTTCAAACTCTCAAACTTTCACTAATAAAAATGGTTTAATAAATTCCTAACAATCGTAAGGTTTAACCAACAATTTCTTTAGTTTATTTTGTGTATAAAAATAAATACTTTGGAGTCGTATATTTATTTAAGGTTGCCTTGGTCGTATATCTCAATTTGAAGTTTGAACTCGATGGCACGCTCCTACTCTATTTTATTTATTTTAATTATTATTGGTGGGCTAAGGATGTCTTAAGGTGGACCTCTCTTGTTTCTTCAAAGTGAATGTCGATGTGCCTGTTATTAGTGGTGATGTGGATTTGATGCTGTTGTTCGTGACTCTTTTGGTGATACATTGTTTTACATGAAATTTATCATAGTTAGGACTTTTTACTTTTTTAAAAAAATTGTTTTTATAACATTATTGAAATCTGTCAACAAAATCGATATTTCAAGTATTTGGAGAAATAAAATTATTGAAATTTAGAAAGAAAATTTTGATATTTGAATTTTTTTTATTGATGTTTGGAATAAAGTTTATTTTTTGACGCTTACCACGATGAACACTTAACTTGAAAGCACAATCACTACAAATCATTATTTAATATATTGTAATATGACCGTTCAAAATTAATATTAAAAAATAAAAACCTCTTAATAAATTCGTCCCTACTTGAAGCTAACCATTAATTTTATGAACAAAAAATAATTCACCGAGAATAGAACTAAACTTGTAACCCTAGAAGGAACAAGATTGATGAGTATCACATAAAGATTAAATAATTATGCTTCATTGCATCTACATTTTTTGTAAGTAATTCCATCTTATCCTCACTTTAACAAGAGGTGAGAATTTTAGATTTTCACATGAGAATTTTGGCCTTTTCTTTTTTATTTGACCGTTGTTACTTTAAAATTTTGGACACTCGTACTAGATGAGGAGGGAATAAGATAAATGTCGATATATATAATATATATATATATATGTAACAATCGTTGAATTTACCAAAACGTCATGTCATCTATAGTTTCACGTAATAGTGTTGAATGTTTCGGATGTGATTTTACGATAGAAACAAAAATAATATTCAAAAATAGAATTAGGACTTCTAAAAGAAATCAGACAATTTTCAAATACATGTTGACCATAATCACAAAGATGGCAAATGATTTTTCATGCAAGAAACTTCCAAATCTTGTGTGTTTAGAGTATAATTATCTTTGATATCATCAAAATGGAATATAATCACGAGGATAAAAAATCTTCAAATAAAACACTAAAAACTAATACATTATTCCAAATCTACACAACAATATCAATATGAAAGTATAGTTATATTTTTATTCTATTATTTCAACGGGTTGATGTATCAAAATGAAATTCATTATTGTTACATTTTTCATAACTTAAAAAAAAAACAAATGTAGATCTATATCTATTTGATATTCAAACCTTTCAAATTTTCAATTCTGTGTTTAAAAAAAATCATAAAATTAATTAACATATTATTCATAAACTTAATAAATTTAGAGTGAAATTCTAAACTTTGCTCCAAATTTAAAGCTAAGATTCAATTTGGATTATCTTCCTAAATGCTTAAAAATATTTTTTTATACCTAAAAAAAAGTCAATCTAAACACGCTCTTGAGTTGCAAATTCAACCAAAAAAACTCGTAAGAACCAAAAGAAGTATTGGAAAAGTTTGAAAAGAGTATTTAATAGAGAAAAGAAAAACATCATAAGAACTAAAGAAAGTCATAGTTTGATATATACACTCACAAGTCAATAAGACAATAACACAAAAAAATGAATAATAAGAATAAAGAAATATGATTAAAGAGATTCCTCCTTTTCTTAAGATAGATCCCTCCCTCTGCCTAAGGTTAACCCCTTTTGAGTTGGCTATAAGAAAGCAAAGGCAAAGTTTTTTTTTTTTTTTTTTTTAATTAAAGGAAATTTAAGAAAAACAAAAAACCCTTTTATTTATTTATATTAAAAAGAAAAAAAAGAGTAAAAATAATAATAATGATAAAAAAAAAAGGAAAAAAGTTGGGATGGGAAGTGCAAAACAGCTAAGTTATAGAAATATATATATATTGATAGGTGAGATTGGCTGAATGAAAGGCGCAAATCAAGGAATCCAACTCTTTTTTCTTTTCTTTCTAATGAATGTAGATTTAGTTTTAGTGCTTTTCTTTTCTTTTCTTTCTGTTTCTTTCTATCATCAATGGATTCAAAAAAGCTTCTTTCTTTCTATGTTTCAACCAATCCTAATAATATAACCCTTTTCTTTTTTTCCATCAACTATTTCTTCCAATTTAATTCATTAACATCATCTTCAATTTACAGTTTCATATAACATACTGTTTCCATTTCATTCTTCTACTTTACATATTATAATAGTAATAAAAAAAGAGTTTTTACTTTATTAAGCGAGAACGATTTCAATGAGTTTAATAGGTAAGTTTGAACGTGAGTAGGTGGGGTTCAATTTGCTATAGAAAGCGTAAAATTCGATGCATTGGATGTGATGTGATTAATCTCTATGCAATGGATGTGATGTGATTAGTCGTTAATTAAGGGGTGAGTATTGGTAAGTTGAGGTGGGTTTTTTGACCAGTTAGGTTACGACGAGTGATGCCTTCGGGATTTTTTTAACCGATTGAATCCCTCATCATATGCAATCGATTGCTTTTGTTTCCGTTGGTTGGTTTGTTGTTTCGGTCTATCATACTCACCGCTATCTCTTATCCATAATTGAATTTTCGCTAACTAAAATCAGTTTGTGTGATCATTGAGGATATTATTTGCTCATGCTATTGTAGTTTTGACACTTCTTTTAGTTCTTGATTAAGAAATACGTATTGAACTATAGGTTTGTTAATTGCATTATACACTCTTTAAGTACACAATTAAATACAGAGGCCAAGTACATTCATGTTTATTTTCTTTATTTATCTTTGCAATTAAATACAAAGGTTAAGTACGTCCTTGGAATTCGTTTCTTGTTTTCAATTTTGAAATTTACCCTTGTGTTTCTTCTTATATCCTTATTAAATTGTTCACTTATTTTAAATAAAATTTTTAGTTGAATTCTAAAAACAAAAATTACTTTTCGTGGTTTTAAAAAGATGAGTAGATCAACATGTATAACAAAATAAAAAATTTATGAGTGGATATAATGTTTATAGTGAATTAAATTTTCAAAAACCAAATAATTATTAAATAGGGTTTAGTTTTTAGATTATGGTTTGTTAAGAACACAGAGAAAAAGTTAATTAAAGTGTAAAAATGACTTCAAATTACTGTGTTTTTTCAAGAAATCTGAGAAATATATAATGTAAATATAGGAGAAAACAAATAAAATTTTCAAAAAAAAAAAACTCAATAAAACCTAAATGTATATCATGTAGATTAACATTTTAATCTCACACAATGTATAAACTTACAATTTTTTGTAACATAATTCTCTCTCTCTCTTTCATTTTATTCATAAAGATATTACTGTATGAGTATCATTATTAACTTTTGATTTTCTTAAAAGAATGATGTTTTCTAAGGTTTTGAAAACTAATTTATTTACAAAGAAAATTGAAGGAAAAGGAATTAAAAAAGAAAAGGAAGGCTATTTCCAATTATTAATTAATTTGTTGAGATTGGGATTTGGGGAAGAATATATATATATATATATGTACATATAATTAACATTTCAAAGAAATAAAAATTATTGAGTAATAAAGACAATTGAATAAAACTGGAGTTTTGATGGATTGACATGTCATATCATTAATAATTTATAATGAAACAAAATACAACTCAAACCCACTTAATTTGTTTTCTTTCTAATTTAAAATTAATTCTTTTAGTTTTATTTTTATACCATCAAATTAATTCAAATCAAATGAAATTTGGTACACAACCCTAGTAGTCTACCTTCTTCATGATGTTGTATCTTTATCAAACCATAAATATATGATTATCAGAAAATAAAATTACACAATTACTATGTATAAAGTAGTAGTAATAATACAAGTAAATTGTCCATTTTGAGCATTGTTATATATCAAACAATTTAAGAAGTAAAAGATTCAAATTATATTTCAATTTTGAAACTTAAAATATCACTAAAAAGAAAGATCGCAATAAGGATGATATGAGTACGTTTATTTATCGAGATAGAGATTGATTAATTAGATATGATCATATCTAGCGTAATACATCGAAAAAACTATATTATAATGCATGTAAGTATTTTGTATGGGTGAAAGATAGGTGATTGGTCATAAATGAGTTACACACTAGAAAAACTGAAAAGAAAAAAAACACTCACTCACCCTCTCCTCTCTCTCTCTCTTCCTCCTTTTAATAAGAAAAAAGAAGAGACACTTGTACAAACTCATTGAGAGAGAGCTCAAACTCTCTCTCTTTCTCTTTCCTCTCTCTTTTTGTTGATCATCTTTCATTTTCTCTTCACACACCATTATCAAACTCTTCAAGATTTTGAAGAGAAAGGGAAAAAGGGGTTTTGAGTTTTTGACACAATGGTTCCATCTTGTTTTAGCCATTCCTCCATCTCTTCCACACTCTCCAATGAACCATTTCAACCACAATCCCTAATTAGTTGCATTTACCAAACCAATCTCTTCAACCATTCACCTCCCACTCTTCTCACCCTCACTTGGTCCTTATCTCTCTCTTCTCATTCTCTCTATCTCCATTCCTCTCCTTCTTCTTCCTCTTCCTCTTCCTCTTCCTCTCCCTCTCTCTCCACCACTATCTCTCTCTCCCCTTCCTCTTTCTCCCTTTTCTCTCCCACTTCCAAATCCATCTCTCTCCCTGACTCCCACAAACTCAAACTCCATTGGGACTTCTCTAAAGCTAAGTACACTCCCAATTCAGCTCAACCCATTTCTTCTTTCTACCTCGCTATCACTTGTGATGGCAAGCTTCACTTCTTCATTGGCGACCTCCTTGAAGATTTCGCCCGACGGGCTAAGACCATTTCCCTCTCCGATCCTTCCCTACGGGAGGACTACTCGACGCTCTTGTCCCGTCGGGAACACGTGTTTGAACGGCGGAATTGCTATGTCTCGAGGGTCGAATTCTTGGGATCACAACGAGAGATCGCTGTTGAATTGTGTAGCGGAATCCTGAAAGTCTCTGTCGATGGAGAGGTTAAACTTGTCGTGAAGCGACTCGCATGGAAGTTCAGAGGAAACGAGAGGTTGGTTATTATTGAAAATTATTATGATTCGAAGTTGATGATAAATAACACAATTGCCGACTCATTAGAACGTACTACATGTCAATTGCTTCTTACTCGGTTGCGCTTTTCAATGCACATTATTCTGATGAGAATTCCAACTAATTGATTCTATTCTTTCCTTTTTTGTCCCACCATTAGGTTCTTCATCAGTGGCAACGCCGTCGACTTCTTTTGGGACGTTTTCAATTGGGTCAAAAGTGAAGGCGGCGCCGGCAGCGGCGGACCGGGAGTTTTTGTTTTTCAAGTCGGAGAAGGTGGGGTTTGGCCAGAGGTCATCGGAGCCGAAGGGAAGTTGATGAAGCGGTGCTTATCATCGTCGGCGGCGGCGGCAGGCATTGGGTCGACGCCAGCAGCTGCGTTTCCCGCAATGTCGCCGGCGGGTTCGAACTCGAGTGTGTTACAATGGGCGGAGGAGAGTAGCAGCGACGGGGGAAGGAGTTCGTGTTCGTCGTCGTCAAGGTCAGGCGGAATCAATGGCGGATTCTCTCTGCTGTTGTACGCTTGGAGGAAGAACTAAAAACTCAGAGGTTTTTTCTTTGTTAAGTGTCGAAAACTAAAAAAAAAAAGGGAAATTGCATTTTAATTTTTTAATTTTTTAATTTTGCTTTTTTAATATTTTACTTTCCTAATTTCTATTTTGTAAATATATAGTTTTTTGTTTTCATTTTCTAGATTGTCGTGTAAATATTTAATCTAAATTAAATTTGGTGTTTTCTTGACTTTGTTAATTTCTATTTTGTAATTTTTTATTTATTTATGTAGTGATCACGGTTTAAAATATCGATGTCGATAGAAATATTGATGAAAATTGATAAAATTTGTTATAATTAGTTTATGAAACTTTGATTGTGACCTAATTACACTACAATTGACCGTTATTAATCATTATTTTTATAAAGTAAAACAAGTTTTAGATATATGGTATACAAATTCGTGTTGACGTAGACGTGTGAGAAGATTTTCTTAAGAAAAAAGAAATATTAATTGAAAAATGAAAGGAAATTAAATGTTTACATATTGAATAATGGCGTTGATGCATCTAATTTAGAGTCTTCTTAATTCTATTGCTCTCATGTCATCCTATATTGAAAATGTTGATGATAGTCACATGAGTGAAATTGATAGGACTTGTACGATCAACATATAGATTTTATGGATAGATACATTTTATTGATCGATGTTCTTCCTCTTTCGGATAGTTAATAACTATTTGGTGGTAATTATCTTGATCATAGTTTTTTTGTTGTGATTGCTACGGCTTAAGCTCATCATTTTCTATACTTGAAATTAAGAAATTCTCATAAGAACCAAAATATATCTTGCATATTGCATATTGTTGTCCATGAAATGATTTATGAATGGCAACAATTCCTTCTCATCACCCTTTTGAGATCTATTGTGAAAATTCAACCGAAAAATGTTTGAATGAAGTTGATTATAGTTTAATCCTATTTTTCTCAGTTTTAGCTTCTTAGCAAATGAAAGCTTTGGATACTAAAAAGATAAAATCCCATCAATGCAATTTTGAGACAAAATTGTATATCGTTGTATGAAACTATATACAAATAATGTAATCAAGACAAGTCATTAGACCTTATAAAACATCAATTGAACGAGTCTAAGTGGTAAAGAAAAAAAGAAGAAGAATAGAGAAAGAAAACTTCAAAATTTCAACAAATGGAGATCGAGCCAGAAAAATCTTGAAATTTCAATTGAAATCCGAGATTTTGAATGAAGTTTTCCTTTGTGAGTATGAGATTGAACATGTCTTGAGGTTGATGATATGAATCTATGTAAGTTGAACTATGCTTTGTGAAAATTCAAACAAATAAAATATTTGAATGGAGATTGATACGATCAATTAACTATTTCATTAAAAAAAATTGAATCAATCTAGTTAGACACCAAATTTTTTTAAAAAAATAGAGAAATTCAAACACAAATTTTAACATCTAGAAGTTTTTTTTAAAAAAAAAGAATTTAAGCCTTATAAATAAATATAAAATTCAAAGAAATATATATAAAATTAAATTTTCATAAAGTAATTTTATAAAGCAATAACTTGGTAGGCTAAATTCACATCCTCTTAAAAAATTTCTCTTTATTTTAAAAACACAAAAGTTTCTTTTACATTTTAAACAAAAACAATACAGGGTGATTCAAATTTTCATTTTTGTCATCTTGCTATACCATTTCATATCTCGAACTTCGATTTAAATTGTAAAGAATTTATCTTCCAATAATACTTTTGCAACGTTTACTAAAGTTTCAAGTCACAAACAAATAGCAAAGCTATTTTTCTATATGATTTATTTAACATATTTTAAAAGAATATTAACATCACCAAACATGTAGGGTTAGATTGGAACATTACATTTATAATATGTCATTAAAAGGAGTTGATACTTTTCATTTTAATTTTGAGGATGAGGATGGACAATAAGGATCTTTCACTTTCCCCAACATCATCACAAGTGGAAAAACCAAAAAACCAAAAAATAATAATAATAACATTGTAAATTGTAATTTTTTTTAGTCCTTGTAAAGTGTAAACATTTATTGATATGTGTGTATATAATAATGTGTTGATTCATATAATTTATAACAAAACCACAAAACACTGAGAGAGTCGGAGTATCACAAGACCAAGCCAAAATAAACTAAAAATGAATAAGAGAATAAAGAATACACGACTCTTAGTTCTCTGAAGCTTTGTTTGCAAAAGTGTACATTTGGATCATTTTGGACCCAATAGGTGTGGGAGAAAGCAATGACACCGTCTCATGACCTCTTTTCTTTGGCCTCATTAATTTTTAAACAATCTATAGAAAGTTTGATTATCAAAATTTTGCTATATTCTGGAAACTCTGAGTGTTGGAATGAATTAATTTTGGGTGGTACGTCACGGTGAGATGGCAGCATATGGGTGGACAGGTGATCCCACGTGGCTTTGAAAAGGTAAGGCCCTACTCATTACTCAAGCAATGAATAAACAATATATTCATCAATCTTTTGGTGGCCATATTGTATCCAAATTCCAACCCCTTTTTACACCACACCACTCATTAAAATACTATCTTTGCTCTTCAACATTTATTTTATTTTAATTTAGTTATTGTATTATTTAAAATTAAAGTTATTGTGTGATTCTTCAAATATTAATAATTAGTTTAATAGAAGAAAATATAATATGTGAATGTGTTTAGTAAAGATGATGCTATAGATGACAAAAACTAAATATTCTTTTAAACTATCAATACTAAAATGGCCTTGAGAGAAAATTACATAAACTTAACCAAAAAAAATAGATTTTAAATATTCTATCAATGATGTCTATTGGTGCCTATCGATGTCCATCTATCAGTGTGTATGGATAGATATCAGTGATAAATTGATTGATTGAGAAAGAGTTTAGTCGATGGCGATTTAAGAAAAATCCAAACGACGGTATTTTAAAATTTTTCAAAGGCTTAAATCGATCGATCGACCAATCAATGACCAATTGTACTCCTTCGTGGTTGGGATTAGCTGAAACATTTGCTAATCCAACCATGGTTGGTTTAGTGGTAGTTTGGTCAAAAAATCGACTCTAATCGATCGATGCTCAACCCTACCTGAAGTTAAGTATTTATATTGGTAGATAAACAAAAATTTTCAAAATTATTCTCTATATTTTAATATGAATTTTTTAAACGAGTGAAAGAAAGAAGTTCATATCTAAATAAAACCAAGTTAAAATTAATGACCATACTCAATTAGAATATTAATACCAATATTTTTTGATATAGAAAATTTGGATTTGTAGTGATTTACCTAATTTTTAAAACATCATTATGTGTGAGAAAATAAGCAAATAGATTATTAAAATATAATTCCAAAACTATACGATTCAATTATTACAAAGTTGAGTTATACTAAGTGCATTCAATGGGCCCAAATAGAACTATTTGGGCCTTGGTCCAACCATAACCCCTTAAACAATCTAGTTGTACATTTTTTTTTTCAAGGTACAAATTAAATTGTTTTTTACTACTTAACAAATTATCCTCATTTTCCCAAACCTTTTTACGATTTTCTCATTCAATTTATAAATCATATTTGAAAATTTAAAAATATTCCAATTCATTTCCTTACACAAAATGAACTGAAAATTGAATAATAATTATAGTAGAGAGATGATCTAATTATGATGTTTATATAATCATTTTATATAGAAACTTGTAACTTTATATTCCAACCTACCTTTTTATAATTTCATATTTCTTAACTAAATAAATCCAACTGTCAACATACAAACAACTATAGTTCAATTGACATACTCTTAACACTATCAACATTGAGATCGAATCTTCGAGTTTTTCACTTAATAGTTTAATACAACACCGGGGTGAAAAAGAAAAAGACCCTCCAAAAAATGTATGTATATGTATAATTTTCTCAAATATATTTATATAAAGCCAAATTTATTTTGCATAAATTGTAATATTAAGATTAGTTGGCTTGGCACCAACAAAGCTACAAACTTCAAATCAATTACCAAACTAATTAGGGTAGATTGATGGTGTGTTTTGTCGCTTATTCTTTTGTTCATCTCACCTATCTATACCTTATTAACCTTGAGCTAAGTATTGCGTTATAAAATGAATACCAACATTAATTATTAGAAGCTTTGATAATTTTCGACACGTTTGAATAGTCCACTATTCATTCTCAAACACTACGCCATTTTTTTAAAGATGTTATCGAGACTCTATAACCTAAAGTGATTTTCATAAAATTAATGTTACGTAGATATTTGAAATTCTTATCAATAATATTAGCAATCATTTTTGCTAGTATTAGGATTTGGTATTAGCTTGATGTAAGCATTGACCTTGGCATTAATATTGAAAATGGTGTGGATACATGCTTCTTCTTTTGTTAGGTTAAACAACGACACATTATTTGTAAAGTAATGTTCTTTTGAGAAAATAAAAACATAACTCTAGCTAGTTGTTTTAAATTATTATTAAATTTCATCTACTCTACTCACATTATTTTCTTCGTCCCATTTTCATATTTAAGCGATGCTTAAATTCCCCCAAATTACTTTATTTTCTTATAATTAAATTTTAGACAAATCGATATGGTACTTAAAACTTGAGATACATGTCATTAATTAAAGATTTTAAAAAGGTAAAATTTCGAGAAGGAAAAAACTCATGATTTTTTTTTAAAAATTTTAATATAAGATTATAAAATTGAAAAAAACACAAATTTAGAAAAATATATAAAAAAAAAAAAAAGAAGAACCTCAACGCTCTAAAAAATTAAACATAGTACACTTCACATTTCCTATAGATGTACTTCTCAATTTCTCTTGGTTGATTTGGAAGATTGCTAACTTACAATCTTCACATCTTCAACTTGTACTTTATAAAATCTTATATATAATTGTATTTTGTAAGGTGGGCATTGGATCCCCACTTGAGACATATTAGAAAGGCATGTGGTTGGAAATGTTTTTATATTGGCATCAATGTGCCCTAACTTCCAAGCACCACACATGTTTTCTTCTTCATAATCTTGCTTTCTAGTTTATATTTAATTAATTAAACCTATTTTCTTCTCTTTTTTTCCTATCTATTTTTGAGATAGAAAATGCAAAGAAATGTTAGTTTATCTATATTGATGCGAAAATCTAGTTGAAGAAATGTATCTATCCTTTATGTGATACTAGTGATAAATTCTTTTAAAAGGAAAAGAAAAACTTAGTTGTAGTACTTGACACTCATATACTTTGATGTTTAAACAAAAAAATGAAACAGTGTAGAAACTGAGTTTGTGAGTAAAATTCAAGTTATCTTATGTAGATATACAGAGCTATAATGATGTGTATAATATAGTTGTCGTGTTAACCTAGGTAATTTTTGTTTTCTTCACAATCTAATTATTTGTTAACATGATCGAAGTCTTACATGGTATGAGGCTTGTGTGAAAGTTTGACTCCTTGGCCAAAAAAAAAGTTAAACTAAGGACACAACTCAAGTTTAGCCTTGTGGTCGAGGTCAACGCGAAGTTAGGCCTAAAGACCTAACTCTCATCTCTTGGTCCACTACAACCATGCCTTGATCCTAACCTTATTTTCTTTCTACTAGTGATTAGATATTCATCGGTTTGATTTGAAAATAAATAATCAATATTCCAATATAAAATTTTAGCCTTTGTTCTTCTCCTTTTATTTTAAGGATATAGAAAATGCTAATTATTATTATCTTCCAAACCTTTCTAATTTATCTTCAATTCATTGAACTCCATTTTCCTTTTCTTTTTTTTTTCTTTTCCCCTTTTGATTTTCAATGAATCATTCCAATATAAAATCTTAACCTTTTCTAAAAGAAATTCTCCCTCTCTTTTTATTTTGTGATAGAAAATGACAAGAAATATTACCTTTTTTTTTTCTTTCAATCAACATTCCACAAAAGTAGTTCTTGCCGACAATTCCCTATTCTAATTTGATACTTTAATGATAAGTTTTGAGATTATAGGTGTCCAAATTTACACCAGAAATTTCCTGTTTTAATTTCAGATTGAGAATAAGATTGGATTCTATTTTGAACTTTTCTTCCTCATTTTGATTACAATGTACTCAAATCCAAAAGAAACAAAAAGAAAAAACCCAATCAATCAAATCAATTGAATCTAGTATGTTTGATCAATTGAACTACTTTGTTAAATCATTGATTAAGACCTAATAAATGAAAATTAATATCAATTATTAAATATATCAAAATAACATCACAGAAACTAAATACAAACCATCGATTTGATTAGAAAAATTTAAACCTATGAGCTATGATAGTTTAATTATATGAGCATTAGTTTGAGTTCATTAATGGCAAGAAAAACAGAAACAAATTAGAGCTAAAATCAGCTCTATAACCTGAAATCAAGCTTTTATTAAAAGACAAAAAAAATTAATAAAAAGAAAGAATATCACTTTATTTTGTTGAAGAAATTTACAAACTAAATCTTTGATATTGTTAATATGATCTAAGTTCACTAATATTTGCATGTTGTCGAGCACAAAGTTCTCAAGTTAAAATTTTCCGTCCCATGTTATACTTTAAAAGAAAAAAAATGCTCTAGTGTTAATCCTAGTCAATTTAAGACTACTATCAAACCTATCTCGATGGATTGTTACGTTTTTTATGACTTTTATTTTGTTAGAAAATAATAAATATTACTCCAAGAAAGTAGTAGATAAATTTCATTAAATTTTGGGTATATATCTTTGATATTAATATCCGAAGTCAAAGGGGCATTGCCATTCTTTCTGACAAAGGGAAATGGTGGAAAGTTGCCAAATCTTTTAAATGAGGAAAATGACTTCTACTCTCATTCAACCCTCCCTTCCTTTCTTCTTTCTTCATTCATCATCCATTCATTCATTCCATCTTTTTTATTCTAAAAAACTTTCTTCACAAAAATTGCAGCTGTCCATAGTTATGGAGATTTATACCAAAAATTACTCATATACCCTCCCATTCTCTCTCTCTATGTAGGGGCAATCATGTCATTTAACCATACATCCATTTGGTTTTAAAACTATTTATTGTTTTCCCCCTCCTTCCTCCCTAGATTTGTATCAAATTGTACGGAGATCTAAGATCATTGTTGAAGACATTAAATAAATAGAGACACGTATACCTTCTTTAATTATAAAATATATATTTTCTAGGTTTTCATGCAGATTGTTCCGTAAGATTGGTTGAAATGTGCATAAGTTGGTAAAAACATCTCTAGATATAAAGAAGATCGACTTTAGATGTTACTTTCATAATCAACTAGTTTTATAATTTCTATAAGTTTGACACCTCAATTTGGTCCTTTTTTTTTTCTTTTATATAAAATTTGTAATAATAAATAATTGATGTTAATTTAAAAATGAAAAAGAAATACTTGTACATTTGAGGTAAATTGAATTTGAGATTTATGGTAATTGATAGTGTTTCAAAAAGTTCACAATTACTTTATTTTAATTTTTGGAAAAATTAGTTTCATATTTAAGATATTGTTTGATTATGTCTTTTTTAATTATTCAATTATTATAAATAAAAAGAGGTAAAGATAAAAGTAAAAGTAAAGATAAAAAAGAAAAAAGAAAAAAGAAGATATTGTTTAAAAGAACTTAAGGAAAAGTATCTTTTTAATAAGAAAGTTTTGATGATATGTGTGGTTTTGTTTAAGTCTTAAAAATTTAGCTTTTTAGTATATTTATATAAATATACTTATTTGTAAGTAATTATATTATTTTTTAAATTAAAAAAAATTAGTTTCATATACTTATTTAAAATAAAAATGTAAAATTATTTGAGGACCTTGTACACCATTTTAAAAATATATAGAATTAAAAGATAAAATACAATTTAAAAACTCATAGAGTAAATGAGTCTATTTTTATAAATCATAATTCACACACATTTATAGGTAATGATTTCAAGAATTAATATTTTTAAACTTTTAAATACAATTAACTTGATATTAAATCAATTTTTTACAATTTCATTTTTAGTAATTTATTCTTTTTAACTTCTTTGGGAGTTTTTCACAAATTCTTTTAAGTTTTGGAATTTTCTCTTTTATTTTTTATATCTCAAGTTTAGTCGTTTTGAGAATTTTTTAATCAATTGATTTTGATTCGAGCTAGACATGAAAAGTCTTACCGAAGTATTTAAATGTTTAGATTTTATTTTTAATTTCATTTATAGATATGGGATACAACTAAAAACACACATCAATTAAACAATAAAATAATAATAAGTACTGTGTAAATGAAAAATAAATAAGAAAAATATAACTCAAATTTTTCAAATTTTCAAGATAGTTTTTAGTCAAAATGTGAAAAGAAAAAAAAGTTTTTAAAAACCCTTTTATCATTTTTTTCCGTCTACGATAACATTCATAGAAAGTAAATAATAAAACAAAAAATTTAGAAGTGAAAACAAGTATTTGTAATTAAAAAAAGAATCAAATAGTTATTAAACACAGCTAAACTACAATCTTCGTCATTAAAAATTTAAGATTTACATCTAATCTATGATCATTGAAGGTGTCTAATAGCCCTCTAAATTTTTTATTTTGTATTTGATAAACCTCTACTTTTTTAAAAAAAAAATCCAATAGGTCCATTTTAAATGTGAATTGAATCTTAAATAAAAATATTAAATCCATGTTTAATGAAGGTAAATTTTAAAAATAGTAGATTTTATAAAATATTTACAACATTTTTACTGATAGTCATTGATATGTTATAGTGATAAAAGACTATCGGTGATATAATCTAAAATTTTACTAGAGTTTGTAAATATTTTAATTTATTTTGCTACTTTTGAAAATATCATTTTAATAAAAATATTTTTTAAATAATAATAAAAAAACAAGATATTCACAATTACTACAAAAACTCACTAAATGACAAAATTCATTCCACACAACTTTTGTTATGAGAAGTGTAAATAATTTATCAACTTTATAAATTATGAAGTATATGGTTTTTAAAAAAACCAAAAAATAAAATTCATATACTAAGATTTCATACTAATTTAAATATCGATAAAATGTTGATGTCAATAGATATTTTCAAAACCATAACTTTTTATTTAGTTTGTACTTGAATTTAGTTATTAATTTTTTACGGATAGGACAAAAACAACAACATATTTTTTTTATGTCAATACCAAATTAAATTCTTTTTATGTCAATACCAAATTAAATTCATGAAAATAGGAAGAAAAAGAATGAATTAGAAGATTTATAAAAGGAATAAGATTTGGGGGAGAGGAATATTCGATTAGGTTGTCAATTTAGAGACATTGTGTTAATTGCTTGTACGGCGTTTACGGAATCAAAGCAAAAGAGTCCAACTTTGAATTTTTTAAAATGTTGACCATTTTACACCAAAATGTTCATCATCATCTTCATCATAATTATCTTCTCTTAATCCCTTTTTAATCTCACTTTAAAATAATTCTTTTCTTGACTTTTGTACATTTATAACAATTGGAATATGTTAGATCTCCAAATGTGAAATGGAATCCTATCATTATTTTTTCTCATTAAAAATTTCTGTAATTAATTAAGTAAGCATCACACCATGAATCTTTTTATTTTATTTTATTGATTTGTTTTAGAGGTTTATTTTGTTAATTTCACTCTAAGTAAGTCGGTCTCTTAATTATGTCACTATAATATAAATAATTAAGATTAGAGTACTTATTTGTTGGTTCAAATATATTTTTAAGAAATATCTATTAATATTGATATAACGTTTTATAGATAATTTAATTGTTGTTTTTGTTTTTTAATTGAGATATCAACCTGTTTTTTTTTTTTTCTAAAATCAACCATTTAAAACTTTTCATATCTTATCATTAATATTTCATTTAGCTAATTGCAATTTTAAATATCAAATTAAATCAATATAAAATATGAAGTCGAGGGTTAAGATTGATGGCTCAATTACGAGAGACGAGAAATTATAAACTTTTTTCTTTAGACAAATATCAATTTATATCCTAAATTTTGAGGGTTAACTTTTGTAAGTGTATCATTTCGACCAATATTTTGTGAAATTTATGATTTGAGTTAATTAATTAAACTTATAATTTTTCATAATTAACCCAATCAATTTTGTTCTTTCATTCCTATTACAAATTTGACGTCAAGATGTTGAATTATCAAAATATGCATAATCTTCTTCAAATGTTGGTTTTATAAAACGGACGATTAGAGTAGATGTATGGACGATATCTCTCATAAGAAATTAAGACCAAGACTCTTAAATAATCTATCTATAAACGTTTACTAGTATAATTGATACAATTATAAATTTTCGACGAGGTTTTTTCAATTTAAAACGTAATAGAATTGTGTAAAGTAGGTTTTGAGATTTGTAAAGGTTAGTATATAGCTTGAAAGGTTGGGTAGCTATTCCCACCCATGAAATTAATTAGCATAGAATAAAAAAGAGAGATGAGCATAATGTGTGTATGTATATCAAACTTTTGTTGAATTGACTGTGAAAACTAAAAGAATAAGACTAATACACATCCATATAGTCCTTACCTAAATTCTACACAATTTAATGTGATAATTTGGATTGACTTTCTAATTATTTAAAAAATGCTTATAAGTAACAAAAAAAATTAAATTAAATCAATTTAAACGTAAATAATAAAACTGTTGGACATACTTACAAGTTAGTATAACAAAATTTTAGATTCTATCATTAATAGTCATTAATAAATTTCTAATCTCTACTAAATGCATTGACGAAATTTAAATTTTATTTTAAAGATTTATAGTAACAAAGAATGGTTGGAAATAATGTTTGTAATTTTGTCATAATTTATGAGATTTTTAAGTCTCAATAGATTGAAGGTTTACTTTTATTTTCGGTGGTTTGATTCTAAGTCAGAGTAGTAATATGATATTAAATTTAATATTTTCTTTAATATTAAATTTAATCTAATTTGATACGATAACCTTTCGTGATTGTTATTATTATTATTCTTTTATTTAGAAAGGCTAAAACTATAGGTATCAACTTGTCCTTTTTTTTTTCTTTTTCAAAAATATCTTTTCAATGATTGAATTGAAGAATATACTTCAATTTAAAACTTAATAGAGAACAAATCAATTTGATTTTAAAAGACCTTTGATGAGTCCTTAATAGAGAATAATGGGTTTTAATTATTCTAATACACCTTCTAGAACAAATCTATCCACTTAGTTCATAATTCCCCAAAACAAAATTCATATGGAAAAAAAAAACCAATAAATATAATTATAAAATTATTTTATCTTTGAATAATTCACAACATTTTTTTTTTTATATAACTAAGCCATATAAATCGAGTTGGACACGAACAAACGCTTTAAATTTGATGGTTTTTAATTATTATGAAAATTTGAATACTTGACGTTTATAAAACGTTAACATTTACTATGCTTAACGTTTTTATCAACCGTTAAGAACTTCAACTTTCTTGATGCGGGTTTCAATTACGATTTTAAAATCGTAAAAAATAATAATTTTTTATAGTTTAAAAACGTCGAGAGAGTAATTTTATAGTAGTGGATATTAGATTAGTGTTGTGTAAAAGTGTGATATAAGAAAATAGATAAAATTTCATTTCTAAAATGTATAAAGAAAAATGTCTTTTTAAATTAAATAATTTTCTTTTTAGATTTTTTTTATTTTGTTTCACAAGTCGTAAATAATTTGCTGTTTTATTATATTTATGAACAAATTGATTAAAAAAAATATTTATAAAATTTTAATTCAATCAATGTTTATTGTTGATAAAGTTAAATATTTTGCTATATTTTATAAAAGAAATTGCTACATAAACATTATTGTTTTTGTTAATTGATGTTCAAAGCAAAATTTGGATGAAGGGCCCAAATAATTAAAAGAAAACCCCAAATGAAAAGGACAAATAGAGGAAAGGTTTAATAAGTTTGATTGAACAAAAATTGGGTGAGACAATGGTATGAGGGAAAAAGTGGGAATTGTACAAGTAAGGATTACTTGAGTGTACCCTAACCTCCAATCCAAACAAATGCCTCATTCATCTTCTTTCCCATTTTTTGTTGCTTCTTAGGGAACATTATATAAACCCTATTAAATTATTTGTAGGGCCTTTTTTCTTCTTCTTCTTCTTTTATCTTTACATCAATATTCACTATTCTATTGTTGAAAATTAATCCATTTTTTCCGTTCAAAATCTTTGAATACTTGCCTTTTCTGTTTTCATCTTCATTCTTCGATTCTTCTAAATACATATTTAATAGATATTTAGGTTACGTTCAAAATATTGGTACCAAGGAAAATGTCGAGAACTCAATTTTATAGAAATCTCGATAAAGTATTACGCTAGTAACATGTATTTTGTTAAACAAAATATTATACACTCTTGTAAATGAGATTAAATAGTTGTTATTTGTTTTAGTATTGTATTGATTACGTGGATGACAAAACTAAGAACGATGAAAATATCAACAAGTGATAGAAAATTGTATTGGTAGTAATGTAAAAGGAGTATTGCAATAAACATTTTAGGACTTTTATTGTATTTATTATATTAAAATTAGTGAAATTTTGTTGTTTACATTTTCTATTTCCGTAAAATATTTAAATGATTTACCGATAAATTCGATAGATTTTGATATACATTTTATAAATAGTTTCAATATTTTTCTTTTTCTTTTTTTAGAATTTTCCAATAAATAGATTAATTAAACTGTCCAATTAATTTCACATTATTGTTTATTGAATTCTTTTACCAATGTTAGTGCAACTTTATATTCAACAAAGTTGATTAACTAATATTCCTCATGAATTTAAACCTTTCACATTTAATTATACAAATACAATTTCAAATTAAACAGTTGAATTCATTCATGAACAAAGTTGACCAAATAAAATCTTATCAACCACGATCATCACATTAACTATTCATCAGTATTTTTACGTTTTCATTGATTTAATAATAAGTGAATCGATATTATCAATTATATCGTAAAAAAATTACGAATTAAAAATGTAAATATAATATAAATAATAGACATATTTCATTTTTTATAATATTTTTATCCACGTCAACCTTTTAAACCTAATTACAATATTTTGAAAAAAAATAATCCCTATTTTTCATCGATTAAAAATTTTCAACCCGAGTGGTTAGGAAATTTTTGGTAATTGTATAATTTAATGAAGACATCTAAAATAATGAAGGGAATCACAATACAAAACAATTTTTCAAAGAATATAAATATTAAAATGATAACTTCATGATTTATTTCATCATTCCCTCGTGAAAATTTGGGGAAAGTGAAAGGAAATTTATTTTTTGTAATTTGGTGGCCAATAATATAATATTTGTAGGCATGTCTAAAAAGGCTTAAGGATTATTGGTTGAAAACTATACACATTTTATGTCCACTAAAAGAGTTTAAATGATGGCAATAATTAATTGAGATTTTCATCATCATTACTACTCCATAAGTTATCTAAACTTTCAACCAATCTAAAAAACACTTCTTACCCAAAGTAATGAATTCAATTAAATCTGAAGTCATTATTCCTTTTTTTCTAACAAAAAAAAAAAAAGTTCATCTCATGTACAATAGGTTTAGAAAAAATAATATTTTTCTAAAATAAACTAAAATAATTTTAAATACAACCAAATATATGAAAGTGCAATAAACTAATGCCTATGCGATATTTTATCATATTTGTAAATTTTACAATAATTTTTTAATTCAAAACAACCTTCATCAATTTTTTTTATAAAAAGTAAATAAGTTAACCTATTTATTTAGGTTCATATTGATATTTTTGTTAAGGAGGTATATTTTTAAATATAACAAAATGAGCAACAAAATTAGTAGAAAAGAGGTATGTATTAATTTAGGAGAAGAAATTGAAAATATTTCTACATATAAAATAAATGAAGAAAAATTGATTTTATAGCCTCATTTACTCATGAGTAGAATTATTTTATTTTTTAATCAGCTTGAAAATTTTGTTGGTGTAGAAAAATGTAGTAATTATGGAAATTAATTAATTAATTAATTAAAATAGTGTTACTAATTTTCAAAATTATTTTTTCTAAAAGGGGATTATAAATGCAAATTTTCAATACATTTTTTTATATAGAAAATGTCTATAATATTCTTCATATTGCAAAAGTATTGTCAAGAAAATAGAGACAATATGTCAAAGCTCTTTAAAAAAAAAATTCAAATTGATTTGCTCAAATTTTCTTAGCTATATTTCAAGATGGATGACTTCCTAAGTCAATTTTCATCTATTTGAAAATGAGAGTGTTTCGTTTCCATCCGACGATAGAAAATATAGAATATCAATTTTAATAATTATGTAGAAAATTAGATCATAAAATCTATTGATATAGAAAGAAACTTACCAAAATCAATGTGTTCGTATTCTATTCACATCAATATATAGTTCTTATTTAATGATTCTATTAGAAAGAAAAAAAAAAACATTGCTTTTAATCTTATAATTAGTTTAATGTACTTGTTTTCAATTTAAAACTTAACTTTTATTAAACTAAACTTTAATGTTTAATAGATTGTGTAACTGATCTCTCAAATTTATAACGAAATGCAATCAATAAAAATACTTAAAATCAAGTAAAGATAAGAAACAAAACCAACCATGGAACTTTTTCAAAAACAAAATTTTAAAAAATAATCATATAACAAATTTCCTAAAAAAAATACTCGAGCCTTATTTTCAAAAACAAAATTTAAAAGAAAAAAAAAAAAAAAAAGAAGCCAAAACTCAACGTTTGATTTTTTTTTATAACAAAAATGTGACGAGGAAAAATTGAATTTTTGACTTAAAGGTCAGAGCCAATAGGAGAAGTTCTATACTGAAATGGCATGAACTCAAATCATCAATACTTCAAAAAATAGTTCGGTTTTGGTCCTCAAAATTGTATCCACTTTCTAATTTAGTGTTTTTAACTATTAGAGGGAGTTTGTAGCATCAAATCAGTTATTAATGGTACGTGATTATTATAATCCACAAATTATAATAGTTTTGTGTTTAAGATGCAAACTATTTTAGTCTAGATTATAATAGTTTGTATTTTAAGTGCATACTATAACGTGACAAAAAGAGAAAAAGAAGAGTATGAAATAGTAACATTTGTAATTCATAGTAAAAAAAACATTAAATATTATCGTTTAGGTTACTTAAATAACTCATTTTTCTTGTTTAATCTTTGAATTAATGAATACATTAAATCACCTAAGAAATGAAAAACTTATTATCGATCAATTTCAATATTAACGGACAGTCATAAAGTACATATATTTAACATTTGTATTACTAATGTCGAGGTTGAAAATTAAATCAACCCGTTTTAATCTAGAGGGGAAAAAAGGTTGGCCATTTTTTCAAGGGATCTTTTCACATTAGGACCCACAAGTGATTTGTTTCTGCAAAGAGAAGACCATTGTGACAAAGAAAATAAGGATTTGTCTCTCTTTTTTTCTTGTTTATATTTCTTGGAATTCTCATTGGCAATCTTTATTTTACAATTCTATGTCTTTGAAAAAGTCATCACATTGAAAAAAGAAAAAAAGTATGAAAAATGCCAATAATAAAATAAAATTTTCTTTTAGGGGATGTTTTGGCATAATCTTTATAATCTTTCCTTGTTGGAGACTGCTATCAAATAATATGTATAAAACAAAATTGAAACTTTCTTCTTACAAAAAGATAGTTGGAATTGAATGTGGTTATGGTGGGAATCTTTTTCTTTTTTTTTTTTTTTAAAAAGGAAAACAATAAGTGTTTTTATTTATCAAACTTAAATAGATAAGAAGTTTTATAAAAATTGATATTAGAGATTTAAGCCATGTATTGGTTATTATATTTAAGATTGAGATTATTTTAGTTTGGGTAACAATATGGTGTTTAAGATACAAACTAGTTAGTTTATAATAACTAGCAGGGGACCTAAAACTAATTAGATTATAGTAACTTTCTCTACGTGGGATAAATTAGGAATCCATGTGCTCGAAACTTTAGTGATAATGACAATTTATTCGTTAAACTTTAGTTTATAATAATTTAGTTTGTAAATTTGAAACCATTTATTCCAAATTCTAACCCCTCACTCTCAATTTTGCCTGCCATGAAAAATGCTTTAAATTGTAGTTTATTAATTCATTTAGTTTATTTTTTTATTTTTCTATATGTTTTTCTTAATTTATTTTCTCTTTCTCTCTCTCTATAATTGTCACATTCTGGGAAGTGGTGGTTGGCTGGCTCTTTCTTCCTACTTTCAAAGGGTACCACTGTTCTTGCCTGTGGATTAACGTGCTTTCTCTCTCTCTCTCTCTCGATTGAACAATTATTATAATAATTCGTTTTTATTTCTATTTCCCCTTTGCTTTCTATCTTCATCTTCTTCACTCAGTCACTCTAAAAGGGTTATGGAAAAAATAAATATATTGTTTCATTTTATAAAATCACCCTTTTCTCTCCTTCCCTTCCTTGTGTAGTGTGTTTTTTAGGAACTTAACAACAACCCTTTTCAAGTTCAATCATATTAAAGAAGAATCAAAGGCTTTTGGGGTTGAAATTTTTGAGAAAAGAAAATGGATGGTGTCGTCTCAGATCTTGAGCTTGATTGCTCTGAATTTGTTGAAGTTGATCCCACTGGCAGATATGGCAGAGTAATTTGCCTTCTCTCTTGTTTTCATTTTCTGAGCTTGTCTCTTCTTTTGTTTCCCTTTTTCTGATGTTGGGTTTTGTTGTTTTTTGCAGTACAATGAAATTTTGGGAAAAGGGGCTTCAAAAACAGTGTAGGGATTTGATTCTTTTTGCATCTTATGGACTTCCCATTTTGCCATTTTGCTTGAAATTTGCATCTCTTTCTGAAGCATTTTAATGGGTTTTTTTTTGTTTGTTTGTTTTGGGTTGTTGTAGTTACAGAGCATTTGATGAATATGAAGGAATTGAGGTGGCTTGGAATCAAGTGAAACTTTATGATTTCTTGCAAAGTCCTGAAGATCTGGAAAGACTTTACTGTGAGATTCATCTTTTGAAGACATTGAAGCATAGAAATATTATGAAATTCTATACTTCTTGGGTTGATATTGCCAATAGAAACATCAATTTCGTTACTGAAATGTTCACTTCCGGCACTCTTAGACAGTAAGTGTTCTATAAAACATTGATGGTTTTTTGTAACTTCTTGGCTATCTTAGTGGTTCTCTGGTCAGGTTGTGTTGGGTTTTTGATTAATTTTGGTGGTTTCTTGTTTCATAGGTATAGGCTGAAACATAAGAGAGTTAATATTAGAGCAGTGAAGCATTGGTGCAGGCAGATTTTGAGAGGGCTTCATTATTTGCATAGCCATGAGCCTCCTGTAATCCATAGAGATCTCAAGTGTGACAATATCTTTGTTAACGGGAATCAAGGGGAAGTTAAGATTGGTGATCTTGGACTTGCAGCAATCCTCAGGAAATCTCATGCTGATCATTGTGTGGGTATGATTTCTGATCTTTAGCTCCATATTCTTTAGAAAGCTCTATTTGCTCCGGGGCTTGTTCGGCGTACAATTTGGATTTGTGTAACTTAAGATTGTGAAGCCAAACCATTTCTTCCATCCTCTCTTGAAACTCTATTCATTTCAGGGGTTGTCTGGCTTACAGGTTGGATTTGTATAGCCTGAGTGTGTGAAGCCAAGTTATGTGGGATTGCTTATCTCAAACTACAGGTTTGCGAATCCCACGAACTACTTAAATTCGTGCTTCGAAACCACCTCTCGGCCTATACGGTTGGTTTCTTCTACATCAGTAATGGAAAAGAAGAAATGAATTCATGAAAGGGGATGAAAAGTAAACATTGGTTGCATAAACTCAACTTTGTTTCTTTAATCTATACCTTAACATAATTCAAAGACTTTACAAATCTAGATTCTACAAATTCTAGCTTATTACAACCGCGAGCCTAATATCCCTTGCTCATGCTATTGGTGATTTTATTATTGTTTTTTTTTTTGGATGGCAATTGATATTTCTGATCTGAGATGTTTCTTTTGGAAAGAGCGAAAGTTGTAAGAGTTTTTCGTAATCAGTGTTATAAATTCACAGGGACCCCTGAGTTTATGGCTCCAGAAGTGTATGCAGAGGCGTACAACGAATTAGTCGATATATACTCATTTGGAATGTGCATTCTGGAGATGATAACTTTCGAATATCCATACAGCGAATGCACACATCCCGCTCAAATCTATAAGAAAGTCATATCTGTAAGAAGATTTCCCTCACTATTTGTATGTTTTGTATATGTGTTCGTATGCTCAAGATTGATGTGTTATAGATTTCTAGGGGAAAAAACCAGATGCCTTGTACAAAGTGAAGGATCCTGAAGTGCGGCAGTTCATCGATAAGTGTTTGGCTACAGTTTCATATCGGCTCTCGGCAGCAGAGCTTTTGAATGACCCTTTTCTTCGAACTGACAATGGCGAATATGATCTAAGACCTGTCGATTATGGAAGAGGATTGGACGATGTTTGCCCTCTTATAAGACAGCCTTATCTAGAACTTCATAGAAGTGACAGCTCCTTTTGTACTGGATATCCATATGATTACAGCTTTGAAGCTTCAAGTGAATCTGGTTATCATCCAATTGATAATGGAATTGAACTTTTTGAGTATTGTGAAGGTGAACATTCTGAGGATGTTGATATTAGCATTAAAGGGAAGATGAGTGAAGATGGTGGCATCTTCTTAAGACTTAGAATTGCAGATAAAGAAGGTTGAAATGTCTTCACTTTTTTCTTGATTACATATCACACAATGTATTATCATCTGGCTGCTATCGAATATCAAATTTAAACCAGTTTGTTTTGCAGGGCGTATCAGGAACATTTATTTTCCATTTGATGTCGAGACAGATACAGCATTGAGTGTTGCGACAGAAATGGTTGCGGAGCTAGATATGACAGATCAAGACGTGACAAGAATTGCTGATATGATCGATGGAGAAATTGCTTCCTTGGTGCCTGAATGGAGGCCAGGTCCGGGAATTGAGGAAACGCCCCGCTTTGCAAACCAAAGCTATTGTCATAATTGTGCTCCTTCTACTTACAACAGTGCTTCAAATGGTCTTATGTTGAGAAATCATGATGGAAAGAACTCAGAGGTAGCTCAATGTTGTGGACATCGATATGCTTCTATGCATGGTCGTTTTGAGGAGATAATGTATCATGCTGACGAGCCAGAGCATCATACAGCAGAGGATGCACCAAATGTGTCGAGCCATCCTGATGGGCTGAGTTATCCTGAAATATGGGGACATCATGAAAGCCGTGAACTTAGTTCAATGAGCTCACGACAAAGCCATTCAGATGAAGATTACGAGAAAACAGACCGACCAATTACAGACACAGACACAAAAGAAATTATCATGGAAAGTAAAACTGCTCCTAATACGAGACGTACGCTTAGGAGCCTGATGAATTCTCTTTCTTTCTCAGAAACCCCTTCTCCTCCCGATATTAATGAGATTGATGTCCAACAAGAAATGAGATGGATTAAGGCCAAGTACCAATTAGAATTAAGCAAGCTCAGAGATCAACAGTTAAATCTTTCTTCAAAATCTTCAAGTTCTGAAGACAGACAACAAAAAATGGAAAATGCAACTCCTAGAGGCAACCACAACCAAATCCTTGACAGTTCTGGTCGAGACATGAACCGAAGTAGTACTGATAGCCATGTTTATATCAATAATAGCTGTTACAGTACAGACATGCCCAAGCAAAGGTCTCGAAATCGCAAGGCTGTGGAGTCCTCTATTGTGGATAAAGTTGTCACTGCTAAAAATGCCTGCAATGGTTCGTTGCTTCCAAGCTCCCTCCATAGAACAATCTCTCTCCCAGTTGATGCTGTTCATATATAGCAATGTAAGATCACTCCTTGTATTCTTTTATGTATTCTATACACTTGAATCAAATCAAATAAATATATCACATTTACCAGCTCTTGACTCACCCTTCCCCAAACACACACACAAAAGAAAAGCCTTAGAACACCGAGTATCGTGCCTATAATGCTTGCATTGGTTATCTAACATTCTGAGCGACTAAGCAAGTTATCTCGTTGACACTTCTAATATAAATTTTTGTAATAAACTACCATCTCCCTTCGCTCTGTTTGTAGATGTAACTAACACATTGGTAGTGAACCTTGTATATCCTCGTGTTGATTATCTAATGGTTATGTTTTTTAATTTACAATGAACCAATGAGTTTGATTAGTTTAAAAGTTATCAAGCTCCACCATTTTCTTTCAGATTTTAACCTCATAGAAAAAGTTTCTAAAAAGCTGGTAAGGATTGATTGTTTTGGTCCCACTGAATCAAAGATGAAACTGTTGTTTCATTTTTGGGTTTTTTAGTTGTCTATCATTTAAAGATTAAAAAAAAGTTTATTTTGCTGAATAGGCTGTGAAGGGCCAAGTTCTCAAAAAGACCTTTGCTTTTCCTATTCTTCCTTTTATGTGGTCATGCACACACACTTTTCTTCTCACAATAATGTTTATCCACATCACCTAGAAAGATCATTCCACCTTTTCTTATGGTCCACACATTAACCTCATTTACACTGGTGGCATTGCCTCTGGTCCACATTGTGATATGAATCATAATTCACATACTTGTATATAATATAATATTTTATATCATAAACCCATATTGACAATCATAGTCACATCATCACCAATATAGGATATTACCTTAATGAATAAACAAGACCTATTTTACTTACATCAAAGGTTTATGAATCAAACTATTGTTTTAGGACGTTAGTCGTGTTCAACATAGGGCTTTCATGGATTTTTCATATCCTCCCTATCAGTAAGCAAGAAGAGAAGTGTTCAACATAGGGTTTTCATGGATTTTTCATATCCTCCCTATCAGTAAGCAAGAAGAGAAGAAACGTGACATAGATACTGATTTTGCTTTTAAATTAGCAAATACCACCATTACAAAATAATAATAATAATAATAATAATAATAATAATACTAATACCATTAGTCCTACCAAGATTATTAATTTGATACAGAAATGGTATCATTCAATTTGCTAAAAAGGAAAAGGCACCATTGAATTTTCAAATTATGATAATGGTTTCAAAAAGAATATTGTTAATTATGATAACTTCGATTATGTCATTGATTGTACGGTATTTCGGTACCCTTGTTTGCACGTAAGGGTTATGTTATATATATTATTGTCACACTAGAAATAATATTAAAACAAAACAAATATAATGAAGTAGATCATGGATGTACTTTAACCTAATGCAAATCAAATATATTATTAAATACAATGATTATTATTGTACAATAAGTACCATATGGAATAACTTTAAAAAGGAAACCATTGAGAAGGTTCAATACCTAAATAAACTATTGATCAAAGATTAATTAAACATAATAATAATCAACAACTTTGGACCAAATCTTAATAAAATAACTTCAACTTTTCAAGCAAATAATTAAAATTTAAAATTTGAAAAAGAAAGCCTTTTATAATTATAAAGTAATTAAGAAATTTGACTCGATAAGTAATACTAATATATATATAAATATATATGCACGCACGTCTCTATGTGACAAAGAAAGATAGGGAATTTAATATTTAAAATGTATACATCTTAGTCTTACCTTTAATTTAGGTTATTGACCATCTTATGTAGAAATGGAAATTATTTCTTTTTCTTTTCTTTTTATTACACGTTAAACGAAAAGTAGTCGTGTTTGTAGGAAAGTTTTATTTTTCTTTAATTGTTTACGAAAAAAATTATTATTCTAAGTACGTTCTTGTACGTAAGAGTTTAGTTCGTTCATATTCGTTTTAGGTTTGGCCTAAAAGTATAGTTGTGAAAATAATCGTTTTATAAGTGACTAAGTAATACTTGAATTTTACTATCATTAAAGTGATGAAAATTCGAAAGAAAAGTGGATTAAGTGGTGGAGCTTAACATTCGATTTACACGACATTCAAATCATAAATTAAATTAGTAAGGGAATATTATATAAGTTTTTTTTTTTTTTTGAAAGGAAGATAGTTCAAATTTTCTAACTTGAATTTTTCATTAAATTGATTTAATACGAGAGACAAAACAATAGTCACTAGAAGTTAATCTATAAGTACGTGTTCTTATATATCTCATTATGAAGAATTTTTTAATTTAGGACAATATAAAGAAAAGGTTATTTAGGGTAAATTTTGTTGACAATATTGTGTCAAAATAGTATTTTTCTTCTTTGCTTTTTCTTCTCTTGCTTTTTTTGTTTCAATTCTTAAGAGATACAAATGGAATTTGTACTTTGATGGTGATGTTAGGTATATCTTGATATTGTGAAAGTTGTAATTTTGAGAAGTGGGATTGCCTTTAGGTTTCTTTCTACTTTATACTTTTCAAATGATAATAATATACTCTTTATATTCTTTTTCTTTAAAAAAAAAAATCATAATCCTTACACCACTTCGATCTTCAACCATCCAGATAAAACTTTCTAATTTTTTTATTATGAATCGATGGAAACATTAATTATAATCGAAATAAACAACTTTAAAATATAACAACCAAATGAACCAAAATTAAAAAGTATAGAGACTAAAATGAACATTTTAAGAGTATAGAAACCAATAAGAATTAAGATCTAATGTTTAAGGTACAACCACAAAAAAAAAGTATTTCGAATTTGAAGGAATTACTCAACTTCTTCACTTCACATGTGTTAAACACAATGTAAACAAAGTGTATTGAATTAAAAAGAAGAAAAATATACATTTCATTTTATTTTCTCTTTATTTTACCATTTTAAAATGCAAATAATTTGAATCCGACTAATATACCTATTTTTTTTTTCTTTCAATTTGTTTGGACTTCTTTAAATATATATTGTTTTAGTCTTTGAAATTATAATATTTTATTTTTATTTCTAGAGTTCTTAAACATTTTAAATCTTTGAATTAATTAAATTATTCAATAAGAATCTAAATATACAAAATTCTCAAGATGTAGTTAAATAATTTATTTTTAGAAAAATAAATAAATGATAAAAGTAAAATCCACTAATAGTAATGTATAAAAGATGTTATGTTTTCAAATCTATTTTGATGGATCTCTTCAACAATCTTTATTTTAGGCTCCAAATCTACAACTAAAGATGGAAATTTAAAAATATGAACAAAAACATTTTGACCTAATTGTGATGCATATAGTCCAACCCCAAAAGATCACATAGATTTGTAAGAAAATCTTTTTGAGCCTAACTCCACTATGCACCGATACTTTTCTTAATGCATGTTCTTTTTAAGTGAACTAACTAATGTTAGTTCGACTTGATATTTGGTGAGATTTACGATAGATAAAGATAATATATGCACGAATTAAATTTATTGTTTCAATTTTGTAGTCTCATTCTGAAGAGATATAAAAATGAATGATGATTTATTTCAATGGAACTGGTAGAGATGTTCAACGGGATGGAGATTCCTTAATTAGGTGGAGAATGAGGAAAAAAAATTTCCTTGAGCTAAACGGAGACTGGGACAGGAAATATAATCTATGACCTTGTCCTCGCTCTGATTATAGTTTATTTATTTAGTATAGTTATGTTAATATTACTATATAAATAATAATTTTCAATTTCAAGTTTGATTATATGTGTGAATAATTTAGTTTATGTCTATTTCTTTCTACTAAAAAGTTTGATTAGTTTTTTAAGTTAAAATTTGACTAGTTTATCTTTAAATTCAAATTGTCATATAAAACTAACGGTAATAAACAATTTAGTGATAGATTTAATTGTTTAATTATAATTTTTCTATGTTAATGATTTAGGTCTTTTTTCAAAAAAAATAACGAAAAAAATCCTGTGTGGAATCTTGACTTTGATCCCCAAGGTAGGAAAATTTCATAGATACGAGAAATGAAATGGGGATCGAAGATGGAGACAGAGACAAAGACGAAGAATGGCATCCCGACCCCACCCCACCCAACTCCGTCCTGTGGACATCTTTGGTGACAGAATCATCCCACCCAAATCAATCTATGGGCAAATTTCAACCCAAAACAAGAATTTGAAAGACTTTGTTTTGTAATGTGTTTCGAGTTCAACTCACATGGTTGTATAGTATACAACATCACACACTCCAAAGAAGCAAAAGAATAAAAAATAAACATATTTTAGAACCCCACAACACTTTTTAATTGGAAACAAACAAATACCTTCACGTGTTTTTGTTTGATCTCAGATTGTACAAAAGAGTGATTAACAATAGCAACTTAATTAACATATGTATATATCAAAATCTAAAATGTTCGTAGTTGAAATTACATACGATATATATAATTTTACCTCGCAGTTGTCAATAATTAATTTTTATGTAAATTTGTCTTTTATATGATTTTAAAATTCAAAAGTTGCATGTAACATCAACTTATTCTTCTTCTCTTATTCTATTATTTTGATGAAACCTCATTGAACTTAACAATATTTAATGAGCTCATGGTTATGTAATTTTCTTTTCAAGAAATAAAAAAACTTGTACAATATAAAACTATATATTACCAAATAAAGATTTAGGAGTGCTTTAACAATTCATTTAATTATTAATTTTTACACAAAACACAATGGACGGACGTTTATGAATTCTTAATTATGGATACTTATATAAGACTCTTTTTCTACGTCAATTTGCACACAATTTGGATAGGCTTCCAAATAAGGAAGAATATCTCAATTTCATTGGATTTTTCATTTTCTTTCTGTTCTTTTTTCTTTCTTTGGTTTTTTATGCTTTTATGGATGTGTTTATTTTAAAATTATACTCAACGCTTTTATGGATGTGGGATATGCTGATCAAATTGAGAAGTTGTGGCTTTGATTCAAGAAATCCATAAAGATCGGTAAAAATGAAAGCATATTCGAATACCAATACAAACAACGATAGAAAAAAAAATCTAAATATGTACGTATGTAAGAAAAAAAAAACTTTGATGTCATCTTCTCTTAATTTGTACCTTTTTTTCATTCATCAACTCCCTTTTCTAAAAATTTATGTAAATTAGTATGGTTAATTTATTTTAACTTATGCAATCAAATATAAATATTGTTAAAAACTAGTTATTTGTAAATTTGTCTGATTATAATTACCATTTTTCTAACGGGTTAGCGAGACCAAAAGAATTATTGAATAAAAGGGTTTCTTTTTGGGCTATAGTCCAATTTCTAAAAGAATTTGATCAACTGGAGCCCAAAGTAAAATCCATTATGGGCCCAAATAGAGCAATGAAAAAAAGCCCAACAGCTGACCTACCGATTAACCTTATTATTAGGGTTTTGTTCTCTCTTTTAACATCCCAATATCAGGACTCTCCTGCCGCTCTTCTCTTCGCCGTCGCCTCCTTCGAGCTTCAAGCCTCCCATCCTCTTCAGCCATGGCGGACAAAGCAGTCACCATTCGGACCAGGAAGTTCATGACCAACAGGCTTCTCTCCAGGAAGCAATTCGTGAGTCCTTTGTCTTTGCTTTCCGCATTACTTTATGTTTATTGATTCTGCGAGGTTTGATTTTTCTCTTGGCGTCTCTTTTTTTCTTTTTTCCATGTAAGTTCCTTGTTCGGTTTTGATTTTGGACTTAGTTTCTGGATTAGGGTGTAGTGCTAGTTGCATTTTATTTGGTGCTGAAAATGGTTCGGTTTTGTATTTCATTTTGAGTTTAGGGTTTTAGTGTTGCTTATCTAATTGAAATGAAAATCACTTTCGGGTTAGCGGTATATGGTCCTTGATTGGCTATTTGTTTATAATCTTTCTGTTTCGTGATTTATGCAGGTCATTGATGTTCTTCACCCCGGCAGACCCAACGTCTCAAAGGTAATCTATTTTTCGTGTTATTTTTTTCCCCATGAAGTTATCGAGTGTTTATTGCATTTACAAAATCTGTATGAATAATTAACTTTTCAATCTATAGTATTTTTTCTCACTGGATCCTTAGTGTTTCGTGTTGTATTTTAATCCCATTTTCATTGAAATTGGAAAATCTATCTTTTCTGGCACTTGTATGGAATAAAAGGGCATTCATTTGGCACCCATGTTGCTGATATTTTGCTATGCTTTGGCTTATGGTGATCATTATGTTGTATGTTTCTATTTCTTGGTCTTAAGGCTGAGCTGAAAGAGAAGCTGGGCAGAATCTATGATGTGAAGGATCCAAATGCCATCTTTGTTTTCAAATTCAGAACTCACTTCGGTGGTGGAAAATCCACTGGGTTCGGTTTGATCTATGATTCCGTCGAGAATGCAAAGAAGTACGAGCCAAAATACAGGCTAATCAGGGTAATGTTACAATGTCCTTTTAAGCAAAACTTCAATTATTGTGCTCTTAAGATTTGTTTCATAGAATGACATTACTCAAGCATGCTTCTTATACTTCATTATCATAGAATGGCCTCGACACCAAGGTAGAAAAATCAAGAAAGCAAATGAAGGAAAGGAAGAACAGGGCAAAGAAAATCCGAGGTGTTAAGAAGGTAAGTGAACAAATTCTTATAGCTAATCGATGAATGATTCTGAAATGATAGTTGCCTTTGATTTACATTTTTATATCTTCCTACAGACCAAGGCTTCAGACGCAGCAAAAGGAGGAAAGAAGAAATAAATTTGCTGGAATTTTGTGCTTATGGTGGGCAAAGATAATCTGCAGAATTGTGTTTTTTCGTTTAGTAGAGTCCCTTTTAGCTATCTTCTTACTCTTCAATTAAATTATGTTAATCAGTGATTTGGTTGTTGGTGATTAGTGATATGAAAACTTTAGTTCTTTTGCAAGAGGACAGAATTTTTGACATTACATTTCCTTGTTTCTCTTTTTAATGTTTTGGTTGACACTTTAACCCATTGAGGCTATCATTGGTAGATTATGAAAATTGATTGATGGGATAATTCCAAAGCTTTATCAAATCTTCTACTTTGAGTTGTTTGAATCATAGAACTATAGTGTATTAACATTAGACTTCTTTTTTAATTATAGATTGTTCAAAGTAAGAAATGCAATATTAATGTTTGGGATAATAATAATAATGGAAATATTTTAGTATAATGTTTCGGTTTACTCTCTCTCTTTGGACGGTTCGATTTCAATCCTGAAGGAACGAAGTGTTCTGACTTCACAATTAAAATTAAAGACTCTAATTTAGATGTTTGAGTATTTGTTAATTATCGTTTCGAAGCTTATTATGTTTACTTTCTTCTTCCTTTGATCTCAACTCCTTCAATGAAATCTTAATTTCTTCTTGAACCAATTCCAATCGCTTCAAGTAAACCTCCATTTCTATAGCTTGTTGCTTCCGCCATCGCTCCTCAACCCCCTCTCCGCCACTCGAACCTGGAATCCTTCTTGCGAGACCAACCGGCGGCCATCCGTTACTTATCAACTCCTTGAAAAACGGCGTCAAGCAGCCCTTCGCCACTTCCTCAACCAATCCTGAAAATTTTCCGATATCGTCGAGTACACTACTTGGCCTCATTGGAATCTCATTTGAATTGCTCGCTTCGCCTGATAGAAACGCCGTGCGACGCCGTTTTGTTAATTGAATGTCGTCTCGCTCTTCGTATTCGTCTCCGAGGTTCTCTGTTTTCACTTTGGTTTCAGTGAAATTAGGATTAATATCCGCAAGAACTTCGTCTAGGATGCTATCCTTTGCCGATGTTTGCTTTCTCCCCGAATTTCTGCCCCAAATTTTTCGTGAAATGTCGAAAGTTAATTGTTCGTGTTGGCTTTTGAAAGCCGGTTTCTTGCCGCAATTGATCTTGCGCAGAGTGTTCTGGTACTTCCTTTTCAATCTCCGAAGCTTATCGATTAATTGATTTTTGTCGCAACATAGCTGAATTTTCGGTTTGATTTTACGATAGAACGCAACGGCGTCTTGTTGCTGAAGGCGGTGACTGGAGATTCGATTCTTCAATGCGTATTCAAGAAAACCGCGCAAGAGCTTGATTTCATCTTCATTCGTCCAGATTGTGGTTCTCCGTCGTGCCGGAATGGCAACGGTTACGATATTGTTAGTAGTAGCATTGGCAGGGATAGCAATGGCGGTCGGAATGTGATCTTCGATTGGACAGAAACTATTGGTTTTAGATTGATGCAAATCTGCAGCATCTGTCTCATCTGAAACGGCAGCGTTTTGTTCATTGTTTTGTGCATCTTCTTGGTAAGAATCACCCTGGTATTCATCGTCGTCATCATTATTAAGATGTGTTTCATGTTCATCAGAATCAGTGAGTTGAGTATTTTGATCTTCATCTTCTTCTTCCTCTTCCTCCATGGAGGAAGAGGAAGAAGAAGAAAAAATCCAACCAGAAAGTGGCCATGTCATAATTAATTCAAACTTTGTGTTTGATCTGATTTCTTTTGAGTAAACTTGTTTTTGTTTGTTTGTTTACAAATTTGCAGAAGAAGAAGAATCTTGACCTAGTCTTTCGCTTGGCTTAAGAGGTAATGATTTTCTCCCTTCCTCTTTTTGCTTATATTGTCAAATGAGTTCGGAAATTTTGGGAGAGAATTTAAGGATATGAACAATCCCTATATTTACTCGTTACAAATGGTTAGGTATCTTACAAGTGTTTGATTATTGTTTTGTGTTTTGTTTGAAAATGGACCGATAAATTTTATAGAAAATTTAACTACTAAAAAACTCACTCATTCAATAAGTTGGAGAGTTGTTATTGATGAATGTTGGTTGATGAGGTGGTGAAATTTTGAGCTTCCGGAGGATTGCCCTAGAAAATATTATAACTATAGTAATAATTATTGTTATAACTAAGCGTCAAACATAAATATAGAATTTAGACAAAATAACTCTGCACCTCAAACACAAATATTATTAACTTTAAATATCCTATTTCAACTTTCAAACATACATTTTAATTGATACTTTGGTACTTTTAATATTATTAAGTATGTTGTGTTTTTATTTAGTAGTTATAGCCTACCAATATGTAATATAATATTTAGTATATATTATCAAAAAAATCTAAGTAAGTTTGATCTATATTGATATAAAAAAGGTGTTAGTAACTGATTTGTGATTCAAAATTTTCTATCTGAATTGTACTAAAAGAAATTTATGTTTCTAATATACTTTTGTAATCTTATATTCAATTAGAAAGGAAAACTGAACAAACAAGATTAGAATGGCGATTGGTATCTTAGACATTAAACAATGCTGGAATTCACATGAGATTACATGGAATCTTAGACTTCTTTTATCAACATTCTTTTGCAACCATAAAGAAAAATCTTGACCAACTACCATTCATATTGATTCATAATTTTGGGCTTTTCAAGTAGATGAGTAAAAGTAAAGCCCAAAAAGAAACCCCAATTGAACACACTCCAATCTTCTTCCTTCCCCACCACCACACCTTATCCTCCACCTCCTCTTTCTCTTACACAGAAGCAAAAACCAGCATATACCCTTCCCCCATTCCATGGATCCTTCTGATTCTTCTTCTTCTACTTCTTCCTTTTGAATTTCCCTTCTTTTTTAAACACACACAAAAATCAGAACCTTCAAACACAAATCCCACCTCCATCAATGGCTGTTTATTCCTCAGCTAGACCCACCACTCTCTCCTTCCATCTCTCCCAACCTTCCCTTCCAATTCCCAGATTCAACTTCAAACCCCCCATCCCCGCCACCGCCGCCATTCCGCCGTTGCTGAGATCATCTGCGGCGAGACCCATCTCCATTTTCACCCTCAACTCCATCGACGTCTCTAAGGAAGACAAACCCACCTCTGATGACCCAAATACGCCGGTGCCACTGCCGGTTGTGGCGGTTGAAGAGGAGGAGGAGAAGTTTGATAAGCGACGGCTGGAGGAGAAATTTGCAGTGTTGAATACAGGAATATATGAGTGCAGGTCATGTGGACATAAGTTCGATGAGGCGGTCGGGGATCCGACGTATCCAATAGCGCCGGGACTGCCGTTCGAGCAGCTGCCGGAGGACTGGCGGTGTCCGACGTGTGGGGCGGCAAAGAGCTTCTTTGAGAGTAAGAGTGTGGAGATTGCTGGGTTTGCTCAGAATCAGCAGTATGGACTTGGAGGGAACACTTTGACTTCTGGGCAGAAGGCTGTGCTTATATATGGAAGCTTGTTCTTCTTCTTTGCTCTTTTCCTCTCCGGCTATTTCTTACAATGATGGATGAGATTGGATTCATCAATCAGGTAACAAACTCTGTTTTTTTAATGAAAGGTGTGTATATATATTTAAATTTTCAGTCAAATTGGAAAATAATAATAATAACAATAACAACTATATTTAAGCTCTACAGTCGGTGTGTATAAGTTTAATATTCAAAAACCAAACAACTAACCAAATAGTATTAGCTTTCTGTCTTTTAAAAAAAATGGTTAGAGTTGTGATTCTGACTTATTTAGTTCTTTTCTTTCATTTTTTGAATTATAACTAGTTGAATTCACATCTTTAATTATAACTAGTTTAATTATGTTTAGATTTATACTTATTAGTTATGAATTATATTTTTCTTTAATCTATCGTCGTTGTAGCTAGAAAAATCACTTGACGGAAGTTAAAGGTGGAACTAGAATTCAAGCCAATAGGTAACATAATGAGCACATTGTCATTGCTATGCTAAGTACATGAAATTAGACCAAGGATTAGTACGATTCAAAGGCTAATATTTGTAATGAAACGTGAAAGTGAAACTGACACATTCCATTATGAAATTTTTAAATTTTGTTTTCCTTTTCATTTTGTTGTATACTTTACATACTCTAATGCATAAAATTGTGGAATTTCAGGTGGATTGAGTAAAATTTATAAGGGAGTTTGTGTATCATGTTTGGTGAACTCCAAATTCTTACTGAATTCTTTGTGTTGACAAAACAAAAGGCAAATCATACTGTTGAATTATATATAAACTTCACTCTTAATCTTCTTCATCTTGGTGAAGTCAATGGATTCGACAATGTAATAAAGTCATTTTCCATATGGTCAGGTAAAGAGATAAACACAGCTTTTGGATTCATGGCGAACCACCAAAATTTTGGGGTAAAAACTTACGATTATATTGAGAGTGACACCCACACTTCCATCTTTTATTATACACCAAATGACATGTTTGCGATGTTTAAGAACTTTCCTCCTTAATAATGATATATCCACCATAACATGAATATAGTTTAAAATGCATGATTTGCTACCTTTAGCAATTTTGCATTCTTCCCTCATGCAATGAAAACGACAGTACCAATTGAATCAGCGCTCCACCTAAGTTTGAGCTGAAGAGTGTACAGGATGAGAAGTGTATAACAAACTCGATACATGGTTCTTTCAAAGGATTCTAAACGAGTATCGAACAATAAGCATGAAAATAGAATATGATGAGGGTGTACATATGTCTAATCATTTGTCTCTTTAGTCATCTTTTGCCTTTCTTCTATGTCTCAGGAGTAAATAAAAAGAAAAAGTACAAAGACGAGAGCTATTTAACTAACTACACATATGTTGTGTGCTGCTATGAGATCCACTATAATCAACATGTCTACTCTACAATTCCTCTTCAAAACCCCCCAATACTAAGTTGGGGAATTTCTAGAGGTAAAACTTGTAGATACACTACAGTTTGTGATGAATTCGTTGCTACAATATGCACAAATTACATTAAATGATCTTACCGATTGTTCTGACTCGAATCTCTTCACCCATCCAAATAGTTTAATCTTTAAATGCCGGCCCCGGTTGCCAAATAATAACTTCACTTTCACGTCGAGAATGCATTCCACCAAATGACTCGCGCCGAAGCACCTGTGTTAGGATGTGCCTCACTGAAATCCATGTTAAGTACAAATGCTTTCGCATTGGGGTAACTTGAATAACAACCAAACACGAACCAAACATATAGTGATTACTGCCTGCTTCCAGAACCTGACCCGCTCTGGGATACTGGAGTCTTTGCTAGATACATTTGTCTCACTTGCTTCTCGTTGACCCCTCCCGGAAAACTTTCTTGTCTTGCATGCATTGTATTTGCAGATGGTGATCTATTGATCCATTTGTGTGGTGGGGAAGGAAGTGTGTCAGTAGCCTGAGTAAAATTCTGTTGGTTTGTTGAGTTTCCGACGTTCAGCATCTTTGGCAGCATCGCAGGAGGAGGACCAGGAGTTAAAACGTCGGGAGATCGATTCCTTACGTTCTCTTCAATTGTCAAAGCAGACATTCCAGTCCTCAGGTTGTTGTATTGTTCATGAAGCTGCACTCTATCATTTCCACGGGAACTTTGCCGGTCACCTGGCATACCATTTGAAGAGTGGGAATATCTTGGCCTACTTGATGCACCTTGGTAATTGTTATAGTGGCCATAGTTATAATTTGGATCTTCGCCATACCCCGTCTCAAAACCTGAAGGTCCAACTTGACGTGGTCGAGAGAACATAGGTGGTCCTGGGAAATTGCGTGAATAGGGTTGTTCAAAAAATCCTGATGATGAGCCATTAGATTTGATATTAAGAGTGTTTTTGACAAGACGATGAGCTGCTTCTCCCAATAGAGGGCCAGCAATAGCTCCAGGTACTCGAGGCCTGAAAAAGAGGTGCACTCGGTTAGAAACAACCTATCGAAAAGGTTCTAACATAGCCCATACATAAAACTATGTATAATTGTGTCAAAAGGCATGTAACGATTCCATCTAAATTTTCCAAAATCTATTTAAGAACTTTAAATTTTGTAGTGGTTGACTTGATGAGGCAAGTTTAGGTACACTGACCGATCTCTACCATGAGAGCGCCGGGAACTATTATCTTCATGCCATAATGTAGGGAACGGTTTGATATCCAAGGAACTTAGAACCTGCAAATACAACAAAGCATCAAGCTATAGGCAAATTTCAAATACTTTTAACTAATCTAGTGGCAAGGAAAGGAAATGTAATAAAAAAAAATGCATCGTGTGTGATCATCCTAAGACCAGAAATACGCTAATAAAAAAAGAAAAAACCTTACACAATGGCAATGTCTAACTAAATTACTAAAAACCCGATTTGGTAACTATTTTGTCTTTTTTTTAGGTTTTGAAAATTAAGCTTATTTTCTCTCATATTCTTACAATGGTATGTATCATTTTTAAGTACAAGAGTTGAATCTTAGCCAAATTTCACAAACGAAAACAAGGTTTCAAAAGCTACTTTTTTTAGTTTTCAAATTTGAGCTTGATTTTTTAAATCATTGGTAAAAAGTGGATAACAAAGAAATTTAAAAGTGGAAGTAGTGTCAAAAGGCTTAACTTTCAAAACAAAACAAAAAAATGGTTACCAAACGAGGTCTAAATGTTTTTCACATCTGTTTCGTAGATATTATACTGAAAGGAAATTTGATGAGACTTAGTACTCAAATCTTACGCACCTTTTTGGGAATGATTGCTCCCTTTGGAGGTTCAGGGATATGTTTGTGCTTCTGAGGATTAAGATATGTAACATTTCTACAGTTAAATAAAATGTGTGAGAGATAAATAGAGAGAGAGAGGCCCGTATGTCTCAGGTTACCAAATGAAAGACTTACAGGACTTGATTGCACTGAATATCTGGCAAACTGTTGATCGGTGACTGAACAACATTACGGATAACATTTCTCTCACACAACCAAAGATATCCATTCATCCCACCGCTGTAAAATGAACGCAACAAAGGGATCGAGCAGCAAAGTAAGCACATACAGGGGTAAGTTATCAGGAATTTTATTGAATATGTGATGAAACCAAACCAACCTTGCATTCGTGTCAATCACCCAACAAGTTCTTGCATGTGGAGGTAGTTGACTAGCAACTTGGTAATAAGAGAAAATCTGTGCAGATAACGGATGGGTACAATGTGTATAAAGCATATCAAGCATCACACTATTCCGATTCTTCTCTTCATCCTGCATAATACACCAAATTTGCAGATTACTAATCTCAGCATTGAAATTCAATTGACTATACAAGAAAGTAATTTCACCTTCTTCACAAAGTACAAACTAAATCAAAATATCGTTGGATAAGAGTAAGAGAATAGAAGCAACTCAAAAGCTAAAATGCTGAAGCAGTGATAGCATTGTAGAAGCCAACAGACCTGAGAATTGCTAGCTTATAAACCAGACCAAAATATTGAGATTCCATAAAATTCCTAAGCATAAAACAAACCAGGACAACCTATAACATTTTTCTAATAAGCTATTCCATGGTTCACTGACAGGGACAAGATATTCCTAGTAGGTCAGCACAAAAACCAGACAGCCTAAAATGACAAGTACGTAAACAGAAAAAACTGGCCTATCAGAAAAATCCCAATAGTCTACTACCCTCACAATACATTTTGGTGAGAAATGAGTTTGTACTGCTATAAAGAAAACAGAAGAATTAATATATTTGAAATCAAACGGGCAGCTTTCATGAAATAAATATATATGAGGCATATTTGACATGACAAAAAAAGAAAAAGGCACAATGATTCAGTTCACCGAGAAAGCACAATGAGACTTTTGCCACAGCAGAAGAAACCAAATGTCCATTACTAAAAGAAACAATTATCTGAGCAAATTAGTTTAATAATTGGAAAATAGAAGTACATAACTCATTCTTTCGTACCGTTAAAGACCATTCAAGTCGCCTAGTTTGAGCAAGCAATTTTCTCTCGTCAATGAAAGGCAATTTGGCAACACCCTAAATTTCAGCATGGAAAAGATTCAGCAACTTCCATTAGTTTAACCAATAACAGTTAAGAATGCTTTTTTAAAAATAAATAAATAAACTTCTTGCTTCATTGAAAAAACAAAAGGCATAACTACCTGCCACTGAAATCGCTTTCCATTCATGTCAATCTCAAAGTCTATTCACAAAAAATACACCATTTGAGGGAAGAGGGATAATTACAAGGAAAAGAAAAACAGTGACTAAGTGAAAACAAATACAAGATTTCATTTTCCACTTATGACTTCAATTTCAAAGATCTTTCGGTCTATTCTTTACACTATCTTGCACAGTTGGAGCCCTTGTGGACTTAAATCTTTTGTATGTTCTTGTATTCTTTCATGTTTTTTTTTCATCTCAATGAAAGATAATTGTTTTGTTAAAGTTGAACTTTTAAAAAAATAATGATAGAAAAAAAGGAAAAGAAATTACCTGAAGGATAAAATTCAAGGATAGGTGACGATGGATCTGTCATCAAGTTTCTGTATTTTTCAGGAAGAGCGGTTGAACTGTATTGATATAAGCAATAAGCATGATGCATAAAAATTAATATGGTCAATAAGCTAAACAAGACAATGTATGAGGATATGTTGAAAAGAAAATAGAGAATCTCTTGAGACAAAATCATATAAGGATCAGTCAGGCTTTAGGTTGGTTTTTGGCTTCCCAAAAGTCTACCCAAATAAAGAAACTATTCTGCTGTACTTTTTAATTAGCGCCAACAGGATAAAAGACCTAATTTCATAGTTTTGTTGCCTTAGCCTTTGAACTTTTGTATGCTTTCAATGGAAAGTGCTTTTCACTTCTTGTAAACAAAAGTAGATATAATTTCATCTTCAGTGAGCTGTAAAACTTTAAATAGACTAGTAGGATAAATGGCAGATAAATTAAAAGGACGGAACCTTGCAGCTGGTAGAGTTCCCATCAGTTGATCAAAAGGCTTAAATGGCTCTCCGATGAAAAAAGTTATCTCCAAATCAGCCAAGTTTTTAAGGTCAGAGGCAAAAGGCGAATAATGATAAGGATAGTACCTGAAGCAAAAAAGCAAGTAGAAACATTGACAACGTGTGTACTGCCCATTACCATACCATAAAACATGGATACCAAACAGCTAATAGGCCATTGATTTTAATTCAACGGTGATTTTTAATCAAGACTCAAAAACAAATCAGTACCCAACACACTGCATGCATATCCTCAGAAAATTAGTGAACAACTCTAAAACCAAAAGAAGATATGGTTCTTTGAAGAATGCACCCATTTGTTACAAAATGCAAATGAAAGTTACCATTGCCAAGAGCAAACCCCTGAATAGTAATATCGACAGACCCAACATAAACCCTCCACATACTTCAGGACCTGCCACAAAATATAAACCCATCAGCTACTTCTGTTCATCAAAATCACTCGAGGGAGATTTATTCAAGGTAATTATTAACGATATTTATAAAGAAAATTTCACGGCATCAGCTTATATTTTTTAGTCAGTAATTGACACTCCCTTATGTAATCACCTTTTGATGTTTGGGATTTCTCTCCTAATTTCATTTATCAATTAAATGTTTCTTTTTACCAAAATATGAATCACCAAAAAGAAAACAGTAAAACATGATTTCAGCAATGCATATATCCAACCATTCCTAAACTAAAATTATTGAAATTTGAACCCCGTTTTTCATTTCCATGCTACACTGCATTCTGCAACTTCAAATTTTTTTTTTGGCTTTTTCAAATTTGACATTCAGCACAATTAATGTGCCACTCTCTTAGGCCTAGAATTCACATTAAGTTTCAAAATTTAATTTTCATGAAATTCATCACTTAAAATTATTAGATGATTCTAAAACTATTCATAGTTTGATTAGAAGCTAGCAAAATTAGAAATATCTAGAGTATTCCATGTAAGGTATCAAAAGAGGTTCAATCAACCCATCACCTTTTGGACCATGGTTGAATCTAAAAATCTTTCACCACTAATGTAAAACACCAAGGATAAACTTATAAATTGTACGATCCTGGCTAACACCAAATTAATATGATAAATATGTAACATAAATGAACAACATAAAACATTATTCAGGAGTCTTCATGTTTAGCTTAGTGGAAAGTGATCAATGGTTTAACTTTAAAAGATCAACCAATCAGATTCATACTCTTTCCCCGCACAAAATAGGTAGTAGAATAGCAAGAGTTAAAAGATGTTCGAGTTCAAATTTTGGAGAGAGTGAGAACCACTAAGTACATCCACCAAAAAATAGACATAAATAATAACAATTATTCTTTTTATATTGAACTTACCACATCTTGTTTTATTTCAGCAATGTTTGCTGGGTTGGCATTGAACTTCTCAGCATAATACCGCTCCTTGTATCCAGGCTCCCCTAACTTGATCTGGGAAAAGGGAAATGGCAAAGAATACAATACCCACATTTAGATGTCCTTCAAAATATACACATTTTAAACATCAAATCACCATGCGATTACATACAAAGTCTTTCAATTAAAAAAATCAATCAAAAGGGACGATAAAACTACAGTCTAGAGGGATAAAAATAAAAAATAAAGAAACAAAAGTAAAGAAAAGCTTTTGGTACAAGCAATAGCAGATGGTCAAACACAACAAACATCCACAGCACTCTAAATGTAATAGTAATACTAATACAGAATTCCTATCAAGATAGGACTACTCTGTAATAGTTTATACATCAAGGCAACTATTTATTCTAGGCTTTACTATTAATGATTGTCTTTGTCAAGGTTGCATCTAGTTTTGCTTGGAATTTGGTAGGTCTCTAATTTTGTAACTTATCAAAAATCTCAGTGGAAAGTTAATATTTCTTGTCAAAACAAGACAAATAACTTCCACACAAAAAAAAACCCTCCCCCACTTCCCTATCTGCCACGTCTTACTAGAAACACATGCACAAATTACAGTGAATTTCTTCAAGTGTAGACACGAGGCAAGAAGAAATGTCCAAAGAGGAATGAGGACATATATTACCCAGATATCTTCCTAATAATTGTAAACTCAAGCACTTCAATCAGGATTAACAGGCTATTAAACGTCATATATGCATTAAACCATTAAAAATGAAAAAGTATATTAAATGCATGCAAAACTATTGAGAAATAAAATTTATGTTTGAAACCTTGTCAACTGTTGGAGGTGGGGGTGGAGGACCATTCTCTCTTCTAGCTCTACCTCTCATTTCTTCATTATTCTCCTGTGCCTGCTGACAGCAAGTTGTATCAGAATCTTTTCGTCCATGGATACCAATATATAGATTATTGAAGTATGAATAGCTAAAGACTAAAAATCAGAAAATGGAAAGGTACAACATATGATGGTAGACAAAGACATGACAATATTACCTTACAGCGGAAATTTTCAAAAGGATACAAAAGATTCAAATCGGCAATGTAACCTTTTTTAAAAAAAAAAAAGAAAAAGGAAAATTGTGTTTATGTAATACTAATGAAATGCACACCGTATGTTCTCATCAGTACTTGCATTGACAGGCAAGTTAAATAAAAATGGGTCAAGGATGGGTCAGAACGGAGCAATAAAAAAACAAAGCATAACAAAATGTATATAAGATTCAAAATGCTTTGAAATGATAACAGACAACAAGAGATGCCCCTAGACCTGCTGAATCCGAGCTCTTTTTTGAAAGATTTGGTCCTCATGTACAGCCACAGCTTGAATAAAATGCTCCACTTTATCTAACAAAACCTAGTCCGTTCACAGAAAACAGAAATGGAAGATTGTTCAGAATAGAACTTCATTACTTTATACACGGTCATCCACACAAAAATATTTCACAAGAGAAGAAAAGTGAGAAAATAACAGCAAATAATGTCATGATGCATAACCCTTGAAAGATTTTGTATTTATGAAAAATAGATATATTTTGACCCAATGCAATGATGGGAATCTAATCCTGAAGCCACAAGAAGGGGATTCTATAAACAAACAAATACAGGAACATGACAAAGCACACTCGTTGTTGATCATCATATAAACAATATGATGAGGAGATGGTAAATTATTTTGACCCAATGCAATGGGACTTTACTGAATTAACTAAACAAGGAAAAAAGATAGTTGCTCTTCAGTTCCAATGCGCTGCAGAACAGATTTAAACTTTGGCTCTCAAAAATGCACATGATTGACACATTGAAGAAGCAGTATCAGTAAGATATGTTAGATTGACATGTTAGGTTTTAAAGAAGCGGAAAAAAGGGTAGAGATACGTTAGATGGAGACAGGAGATGAGTACAGAATGAAATCCTACTTCCGGAGGAAAAATATGTCAGAAACAATGAACAAGTTTGTAAGAAAAGAAAAGACCATTACCTCACCAGCGTCAGTAAGATATCCACCAATAGCAGGAAACTCCTTTCTATATATGTGCATCAATAAATTAATAGCACCCTGAACCAGATAAGTATGTTTGTCATGGTACCATCATTAAAGATAAAAAAAAAAATTATGAAGAAGAGGCAGTACATATGACTTTAAACCCCTCAAAGCACTGAATATGTGCATTTAGCCATTTTGGAAACAAAGAAATAACAATATTCTCCTAGAAAACAGTTAGATGCTTTTACCTCTCTAATCTCTAAGGTTGGCATATGTGGAAGAAAATCATTGCCAACAAAAAAACACAAAAACACAAAATCATCCACTATCCGCTCAAAATTGATTTCAAAAGGTGGATTGGGAATGTCCAATTCATATTGCAAGTATTCTCGTAAAACCCAAATGTTGAGAAACTGCATGAGAAATTCATCGTGTCAGATACAATAAGACATACTAAATAAGGTAAGATGAACCGTTGAAAACAAGATAACATATTTTCCCACCTGATATTTCTTCTTATGAATCGGAGTTTCATCCGCTCCATTCCAATCTTCTGGTCCATCAGACTTTCCACGACACTCAGCTGCTAAATGACCAACTTTGCCACAATTGTAACATTTTTCCTGTTGCCCTGGTAGCATTATTACCTGCACAACTAATGTGTGTATTCAGTAATCAATCAATTTGAAGCAAGGAGATCAGCTAGAAGTTAGAAATACATAAGCACTCATGAGACAGTCAACTGACCTCTCTTAAGATTGAAAAGTGAACCTCATGTGTTGCTAGACTAAGCATAATCAGATCCGCATCCTGAAATTAATACACAAAAACAGTTTAGTTCAAAAACAAATAGTCCAGGAATTATAATGCAATAACTCTTTCTGCACATACAGCCAAGAAGCATTAAAGAAAAAGAAACTATAAAAAGTTAAGATGCATAACACTCACCAGACCGTACAGACAATGTCGAGTGTTTGGATCAAAACCAGGTAAATTGCGCTGCAGCCGAATGTATTGCATAATTTTGTGTTCTCCCTCACCAGGAACATTTGAATCAGATAGAATAACCTTCAAATAATCATCCAATGCATCCCCATAAATAAACATAGAGAGACAAAGTATCCTGAAAGCCAGAGGTATAAAAGGTGGAAGATACAGAAAGGATTACTCCACCAATAAGGAATTATCCAATCTTTAAGCCAACTGAAGATAAGGAATGGGAAGTACAAAAACGTTCCAACCATACCTTTGTAAACCTCCACCCTGGGTTGTGATTTAATCTTGATTGCGCATAATACTGTAGTGCTACTGAGAGCACTCCCATAAATTCAGTTCCAGGAGTGATAACATTAGAATCACATGTTTCGGGCTTCTCCTTAGGCAATAAGGTTTGCCCCTCAGCTTCAAACTCTTTTCTTAATCTTTCTTCTTCAGCTTCCTAACATGTGCAGAGCCAAAAGTAATTAAAATTCGTTCATTGATCATAAATATACATGATGATAGATGGCATATAAACAGTCTCACGGCCTCAGCAGCATCTTTTGCAGCTCTGAATCGCCGGGAACGCTGCTGGTTCATTTTAGCTCTAGGTGCAACGCCATCTGCCAAATTCTGAAGTTACTAAAAGAGACCTTGCATAAAGAGAACAAAAATTGCTCCATAACCTAACATATTTCATACCAATTGCCATGTAAAGAACCTTTCTTGGCCGAACCAATGAGAAGAGATGGTCAATGTAATCGAAAATGGATTTAAATACAGCATCATACGTAGCAGGTGGAGGCTGCACAGACAGATTAAGCACAAATCAACAGCAACAAATTTCAGCAATTCTTAGAGAAATAAATCTAATATGAAGGCCAATTCTGTAGGTTCGTTCATCGTCATTCCTAATAGCCCAAATAAAAACCACATATTCACACTTCTTGTTGTCTTATAAATTTAAGCATTCGGAAAGCAGAAGTAGAAGTGATTTTGCTTCCAATTTCATTTCGATAAGAAACGTATGTCCCACCGTTTTCATGTCTCAAACACCATCATATTATAGTTCAAACGACATTTTGGTCTACACTGGTAAACTTTCATTCAAAATCAAATTTACTTCGTTTTGTGAAATAACCAACGCCAGAAACAACAAATATAAGTGACCCAGTCTCCTCATTATACAAGCTCCCACGCCAGTAACCACAAGCTCGAATTTAAGCTAGAGAATTCTCTTCTTGGCAGTCAAATTTCGCAAAACCCACTAAACTCTACGTTATTCTGTCAATCCTGCTCTACTCAAATACACAGCCAAACACACAAACATCACAAGCCACTCGAATTGGGCCAAATGATTTAACGATACCGTTCATTTCCCCCTGCAAACCAATCCCATTACAATCTCGAAACTGAAGGCAGTGCAAAGAAGAACAAGAACTGAATACCTTGCCTTCAGGATGAAAGCACGGATGAATTATGCCATTCATATCCAAATACAAGTTATCAAACTCCATTCCATTAGGGTTAGGCTTGGAGACGTCGATCGGGAAGAGGACACCACTAGGGCCACCGACTGGCTCTTCCTCAACCACATCGGCGATGGATCGCGGGTACCGGTCAGCGAGCCACCGGTAGAAGGCTGGGACACCCATGGCGGCAAGAGGTCCGGCGAGTCAGTTCAAAGAAGAGGGAATTTCGAGATCTGCAAAAGGCTTTCCTCTGCAGGCAAGTTGAGTGTACGGAATGATTTGTGCAAACGGAGAAACGAAGATGGGGAAATTGGAATGTGTTTGGAAACGAAGATTATTGTGGCCTTCTCGTGGACAAGTATTTCCCTAACCATTTTTCATCCTAAATTACACAAAATTGCAATTTCTTAAAATTAATTAATTAATATATATACGTCAACATCGTTAAGGTCTGGTTGAGTACAACTTGGGATAGAGAAATTTTAAGAAAGAACTTCATGACTTTGAAAATATACAAATATTAGTTGAATTGAGCTCATACTTATGTTAATAGGTTGAACTTGTTAAGGTTGCTTTTACCTCGTAGAGTTGTGAGATAAAATTTGTTGAAAATTGTAAGAAGAAGACTAAGATGGTAAATTTTAGTTTCTTAGCCAACTTCAAAATTAGAGATAAAGGTCGGTTGGGTTGTTTGTTATATATAAAATAAAAGAATATTTACTCAATAAATTTATAGTTTACTATTAAAGTTGAGTTGTTTACTCACACTAAGGTCACGTTTACCAAATCATAATGAAAATTAATGTAAACCAAGAATGAGACTTTATTGATGAATGAATGATAATAAGCTTGATTGAATTGTGTTTTATCTCGTTTGCGTATAATCATTAAATTTTATGTTATAAATCTTATACTTTGTAGTTTAAAATCATATTTTATTCATTAAAGTTGTTATTAAATGATTATTTTGAATAGTATAATATTGAATCCAATGTTATTTTTACTAAACTTAAATTGTATATAGAAACATAAAAGTGAATAAAGTTCGAAATGTCAGGAAACGACAATGCAATGGCTTGAACACAATACCTCCCTGGACCACCTGCTTTGATACCATATTAAACCATCAATTCATCCAAAAGTTTAAGCTAGTTGTTGAAGGCAAATTTAACTATATATCATCAACAGTATATAATATGTATATGAATAAGGTTGAGTGTCTAACCATACCATTAATGTGACTCTCTTTGTAGTTAATACGACCAATATGATATAAATCGTTCATGTAAAAACATAAAAGTATGAACATCGTATGTAAATAGTTTATATAATTATTTAAACTCGTTTTTACATAAATGAATAGTCTAATATAATTTATTTTACTCGAGAGTTAGGCTTGATTTGTTTTGTTTTTCAGTCTCTCATTACTTTCAAATTTTCACAACGGTATTTTTCTCGAAACATACACTGATGACGAAATTTTGTATGATAATATAAAAAATTGTTTTCCAATGAAAGCATGATTCTAATGAGAAAACGTTGTATACTTTATATAAACAACATGATATATAAATATACACTAATATTTTTAAATATAGCAACAAATTGAAACTACTTACAAAACATAACAAAATCTATAAAATTCTCTTCGACGCATTTTAGTCTTTTACTATGTTTTTGTAAATATTTTCAATATTCTTATATCCATAAGAATTCTCCTATATAGAAAGAGAGTATAGAAACAAACTATATTATATTGATCGATACAATTTGTGCAGTACAATCCTGTATTTGAAATAATAGTGTTCGGGTATAAGAAAAAAAAAACTCGTAAACCCATTGAAGACGCTCATCGATTTGAGTCGAGATCAATCAATTTGGTTTTGGTTCAAGTAGTATATAAAATCAAATTTTATGGTCAGATTATACCCAAAGAAAACAACCCTTCATATTTGTTTAAAATTAACGATGTTGTGTGTTGATTGTCATGCGCTCCTTCGTACGCTACGTCTCGAGTTACGTCATAAACGGATGCATTTTCATCTACAAACATGGAAGGAAAAGATAAAACGAAATATTCTTAATACAAGATACGTTGATTAGGAATATGAATTATTTTCAAATACATAAAAACAAACAACATATTTACAAGATATAGCGATATATTACTGTCTATCATAGCCCATCACATATAAATTATGATATTTTGCTATATTTGTAAATATTTTCATAACTAAACGTTTAAAGTAAACTTCCTTGAAATATCCCTAAAATAATCAAATGTTTCGAATTTTGTTAAAATGATACAAAAAGTTTATTGTAAAAATCTATTTTTAATTACATTTTGGATTCTATCAATAATAGTCACTGATATTATCACTGTAGCATATCAGTGACTATTAATGATATAATTTTAAATTGTTGCTATAAGTTATAAATATTTTGTAAAATTTGCAATTTTTGAAAATTCCTCTAAAAATAACATTGCACATTTCTTAGTTCATAATACGAGACTCGAAGTTCTTATATATTGATCAAGATTCAATTGGTTGTATATCTCGTGCAACTTAAACTATACTTATATTGACTACCTTGAAAAACTTTCGACTCATTAACAAGTTTACAATAACACTTACACTAACTAGAAAATATTGACGCGTGTTGTTATAAAGATTATATTGTTGACTTTTTATATTTATATATTACTAACTAAACAAAATAATATGTCATTAAGAGTAACCGTTTGTATCGTATAAATATTATATTGTTGATTTTTTATATTCAAATATTACTAATTAAACAAAATAATATGTCATTAAGAGTAACTTTTAGCAATTTAATTGAGTATGAAGATTCAAACTACGAACTTTATGGATATATACTAATACACTTTGATGATAAATGAGTTACGTTCTTTTTTAGCACTAAGAATAATTTAAAATGAAATTAAACAAAATAGTGCAGTTTTAATTTATAAATAAACATTGATGTATGGAGAGATAAATTACATATTCAACCATAATAATGGGTCTCAAAACCTCTAATTTTTATTCGTTTTTTATACATTGTAATAGTTTTCTATGAATGTTGCTCGAAAAAATCTAAGATCATATATTCAAAATATAGTCTAAACCTAATCTACGAATAAATTTATATATATAGTTAAGAAAAATAAATGGTTACAAAAGTCTTTTCAAATCTTATCATTAAATATAAATTCATAATTGTTTTTAGAAATTAAATTATTAAATTAAATAGATAAGAAATTTTTCATATTCTATAATAAAGTTAAGAATTTTGAAAAAATAACTATTAGGTAATATTGATTTAATTATTCATAATTAATAAATAAAAATAAAAAATAATAGAATATAACTCATAAACTCGTTTGAAAAACTCGTGGAATATCAACGGTTCGTTTTTCTTTTTTATTTGAAATTTCATCAATAAATATAAATTAATAATCTTTAAAAATTAAATTAATAAATTAAATATATAAAAACCTTTCACATCCTATAAGATGAAGTTAAGAATTTAAAAAGATAATCAAGGTAATATTGATTTTATTTTTTTATATTAAATTAATTATAAAACAATATAATTCATATCAACGTCTTTTAGAAAATTCAAAAAATAAAATGATTTGTTTTCATTTTTAAATTATTAAAATAAATAGAAAACAAACGAATTTTAAAAGTTAATAATTGATTTTATTATTTAAAACAAATAATAAATTAATTATAAAATAAAAGAATTCATAGACTTCCATTTCTTTAATTTAAACGAGCAATATTTATTTTAAAATATAGAATAACGTTGTAAACTTTAAATTTTGCTGGGAGTAGAATTGTCCAAAACTAATTTTTCTTTAAACCACTTTTAATATAGTAAAGATATATCAAAATCACGACAATATATTATATTTTACATAGTATATTAACAACATGTGTTAAACTCAAACCATTACGTGATAATTAAAACGTATAAAGTTAAAAGCTTGAACAAAGACAAAACACTATGCATTAAAAAAAAACTATCATTCTAGAAAAGGAAAAAAAAATTGAACACTTGTGAAACCTAAGTTATTTTTGGGACACCTAAAAGCTTTTATCATATTATATATTATCATACTATATAGTTTCAACTCAAATTGATTTTGTTATTTTCTTATTCCAACTCCATGGATTTCATTTCCACTCGTCTACAATATTTTATAATCCTATGGATAAAGTAGCCCATTGTTCTTTCTCGACTACTCAATAAAGTAGTTTTAATAACATTCTATTTTGATGACACGAACATTATTTTATATCATTGAACAAAAAAAGTAATATCATATCATATATCTAAAAAATTCCAGTAATCATGATATTATCAAGACATCAATAATTTTATAGCACACATCAATAAAAAAAAATTTATGTATTGCTTTTTATTTATCTATATATAATATTATTAAATCATACTTTGTTTGAAATACAATTAATTACGTAATAAATCGACATCGACAATATAATAAAGGAATGAGACAAAAAAAGGAAAGAATGGATAGGACAAAGATATAGAAAATTAATATTTATAATTAACCCTAACAATAAGATCCAATACTAATATTTACAAAAATACAATTAAGTAGGAAGAGAGTACAATGTTTTTACATTAATAAAATAAAGGTATTTAGTTAGAGTCGAAGTGTGTCAAGGGTGTAAGAACAATCTGACGACTACCCAACTCATATTTTAAGAGTTGATTGGGTTGTGTTGGTTCAAAATTTTAGTTTTTTACATATTGGATTGAATCTTCGGTTGAAAAAATCGATTTGATCAAATTTAGGTCGAATGTTGTATTGTGCTGTTTTTTTTTTTTCACGATTCAAATCAACCTATATTTTAAGAGTTTGATTATAAATGTTATTCAAGTTATGTAGGGTGTCAATCCAACCCGTTTACATTCGTAGAGCGTACTTATTTTAATGATAATTGAAGTTAGCTTATGTTCTAAAGGTCGGAGGTCGGTCCATTTTGGAAAATAATTTTTTTTTTTTTTGCTATGGGATGGGTCCATTTTCATTTTTCTTCAATGGCCAAATGTGACAACTGTAGACATTATACTAATATAGATTAATACATGATTGCGTGAATAATAATGTTGTTTTTTATTTCCTTAATATATTATAGCATTATTGATGGTAGTTGCAACATAATCATATAATTAATTAAATAATTAAACATTACTGACCCTTTTTTTTTAACAACATAACATCATTGAGAATTATTTTAAAAACAAAATGGTAAAAATGCAATCAAAATACTCTTAATAGAAATGAGAACGTCTCAGATGCGACGTACGTAAGGTTAAGTATCAGTGTCGATTGAAATATTAAAGTTTTAATTTTTTGAAAATCAATGGGTATAAATTTTATAAAAATGGTTGTAATTAGTTAGTTAACTTTTTATTGTGATTTAATTGTCGTTTTTAGTCATTGTTCTTATAAAGTAAGACGATATTTAGAGATGTATAGATTGTAAATATGTTGCATGACTCTTTTAAATGAATGACAAATAATTAATACAAAGGTCACAAATGTTTTGAGGTGAAATTATATGAAATTAAAATTATTGATGATAAAATAAAATAAAAACCACATCCATTCAAAATTGAGCTGAGACTTCGTCAAAATCGAGTAATAATAATTTGAATTTTTTTTGTGCAACTAGGCAATTAAAAAAATAGAAAATTGTATATTGAAAATGCTCGATCTTTCATTTGAAATAACGTTGGTGTGCGAAACTATACAATCATATTTATTAGGAGAAAAGAACTTTTCAATCAAAATGGGAGGACAACATTTTCCGGGATGAAACGTTTCCACAGTAAACATACATAAAAACTCATAATTTTATTTTAGTATATAAACAAAGTTTTTAAAAAGTACATTCATTAACTCGAATATTTCTTAACTATTTAGAAACAAAAAAACATATAAATAGTATAAAATACAATATTTTAAATTAAAATATTTACGCTTCATACAACAAAATTAAGTATGATAAATTTTATTCTCTAGAATGTAAATAATTTCTCATTTTTTAAAATATATTTTTGAAAATTTTCCAAAAAAATATTAATTTATGAAAATGTAGAGAGCAAATAACATATTTGTCTACACAAATGCATGTATTTATAGTATAAATCAACTCGTGCCCGTAATGATATATTGCTTTTACAATACAACTGTTTTTCTTATAACACCGATGAGACAAATAACGTGACTATATGTTCAAACGTAAATTAATTCATCTATATTTTCCTTTAGAAAGAGATGCATAATCATTTGAAGGGATGTTTTCGGCATTTCACAGACGATAATTGTGAGTGATTTTGTAGGTAAATTGTTCCACAAGAAACAATACTTCAACTTCCACATATATAAAACTCATTCAAAAGTCAAGGCTCCATGTTCCTTATCTCAACAATGCACCAACAAAATGTTCAAATGTAGTTTTCTTTTTTTTTTTTGCTTCAAAGGATTCATATGTATAGTTAAATTTTATGCTAAGTTATATCAATTAAAACTATATCCTTTGTTTCAATTTTAAGACAATTTTTTTTTAACACTAACAAAATAATTTAATCATATTTTATACTTTTTTTTTAGCAAAATTGTATCAAATAACGAAATATTTATAAAAGACATTTTTTTGTATACTGGAAATATAAGAAATATGACAACTAATTAGTGATAAAGATATCAAAGAGTTATCGACTCTTACCTTTGTTATTTTTATAATTTATAAAATGTAATAACAAATATTTTATTATCATAATTTTTTTTACTGTTTAAAATAAAAAAACAACATAGTGGTGGACAATAATTGAGATTGAAAGAGTAGTTTTTTATATATATTATTTATATTTTAATTTAACTTGTCTATATTTAAAAACAACCGAAGAGAGAAAATTAAAGAAATTTTGGTTTTTACTTTTCATTTTCCGTTTCGCGAAGCAACTTTTTGTTTTTTTCTTTCTTGTATTTAAAATTTATACGCAAAATCGTTTACTTTTATTAAGAATTTTTTTTGGTCTTCCTGATTTAGATTGTGAAAATAACTTATGAAAAATTAGGTTTCCGTTATATTCAATTTAATCAAATTTCATACCTTAAAATTATCTTAACCTTTTTTATATTCTTTAATTTGATAATATAAAATATTCGACATAATCTTTCAAAAAATATCTTTTTTAGTTCAATCGTAATAATCCGATCGTGCTCTTTTTTAATAATAGAATGTTAGTTTTCTATGGATTCGTTTCGCGTTAACACCATATAAAACAAAATCCTAAATTAAAAGTAGATGAGAAGATAAATATATCTATTTTATAAACGTCGTAAATATAACAACTAGACCTAAATTATTTAACGTATAACAATTTTTTTGTTTTAACTCTATGAATTTATCCCTAATAATCTGTTGATATATCCATAATTATTTTGTCTCAATTTTTTTTTTTTGTCTTAATATATTCGTGTCCGACCCAACCTGATTATAGTCGGTTTTGGCCATTGGAGAATCGGTTCGGGTAGGGTTTGACCCGACTCGTTTGCACCCATGCGCACAAGGACGGAAATCTTGAAAGGTACACCCCTCTTAAAGCCAGCATTCTATCATCCTTGTACAGTTGTACACTTCTTCATCCTGTTTGAGTATAAAAGTAGAGAAATTAAAGCCCATTTCTTCTGCCCCGCTCTCGGATTCTCAGATAAGCTTTCACTGGTGAGACTTTCAAGCTTGTTTGCTTGTCGTTTTCATCATCTTTTTTGTTGGGTTCTTTCCATTTTCAGGTTTATTGTTGTTTATAGGAAGTTTTTGTGATTTGGGTATCAGTTTGCTGTGAAAATCATCAACATTTCGACTGTTTCTTGTGAAATTGCTTTCTGGGTTGGTTTTATTTCTCTTGGCTTTATTTGTTTTTTTATTTAATTCTATACGTTTGTTCTTTTTTCTTTTTTTTTTTTTTTTGTAGAATTTCTTCTGTTTTAGTGTCGGATATATTGGATCGCCTCGTTTTACATCTTTATCTCTTCCTCAAACCTGTTTTTTCATATGAAATTGAGAATAGAATGGCTGGATGAAAGAATATATGTTCGTTTTGGAATTGGTTTTATCTTTTTGTTCATTTTGTGGCTTTAAGACAAAAGTTCCTTTAAACGGATTGGAGTAAATTTTGAGTGATCTGATTGGAATATATCATACAGATGGTTGGTATATATATATACTGGAAGACGTGCTCTGGCCTGTTGGGTTGATTTATATGTTTTGTTTTTTATGAGAAACGAATTAGCAGTACAAACGAGACCTCTGGATTCCTGTTTGTATATCTTTCTGATCTTTTCTTCTGCTCTTAATCTCTGTCTTAACTTAGAATCAGATATGATATGTGTTATCCTCCGTAGGGAGACCAACGTGAAAAGGAAATGGTTCTAATTGTGTTTATGTTACATTTCCGAATCTTAGTTATTCAACAATTTAGAACAATGGAAAGTTTATTTCTGTGCAGTTTGTGTCAATAACTATACATCAGGCATGTTTGAAGTGTATTTTCTTTGATTTTCTGACTTTTAGTTATTTTTTTTCCAGCTGCATAGTTGTTGCTCAAAATGGTTGATACAAAGTCTACAATAGCTAAAGATGTTACTGAAGTGAGCCACTGACCTTCCTCCCTCTCTTTTTTCTCAATTAAATTCCAAGGATTGATTTAGCTTATTATCAAGAACTTTTGAACTTCATTACATCCATTTTTCATATATTAAAATTTTCAGCTAATTGGGAATACACCACTTGTATATCTCAACCGTGTTGTTGATGATACCTGCGTGGCTCGGGTAGCTGCCAAGTTGGAAATGATGGAGCCTTGCTCTAGTGTCAAAGATAGGTACTTTTTATTTTCAATTATAGTTTTTTTTTTTCTAAATAATTATTGTAATCCAAAAAATGGCCTTAAAATCTATGCAAGGATACCGATCCTGCATTTTCTTGCTACAGTGAACGAGAAATGAAATTTAACTAAGAAAAAAGAAAGACATGTCTACTTATTTACTTCTTTCTGTTTCTGTGTAATTGGTTTAGTACTGTTAGCTGTAATTTGAACAAATTGTATGAGTTTTTAAGTAATAAAGACAGATGGAGCTTTTATATTCATGCTGAAGGCTGTATCCCATTCCTTTATCTTGTCCAGTTTCCTTCTTGTTGCACTTCTATTAGAATTTGAAATCGTCTGCATCATTGCACTTCTATTAGGATTTGAATTTTTCTGCAACAAGTGTGATGAGGAAAAACTTTCTGTTCTTTCAGGATTGGCTATAGCATGATTTCAGATGCAGAAAAGAATGGTTCGATCATTCCGGGGGAGGTTAGCAATGGCAATTGGTCTTTTTTTAAGATCTGAATGGCACTTTTACATTGCATGGATTTCTTCTTTTCTTCCTTTTTTGGTAGGTTGATTTGATTTACCTTTTTTCCCTTTCATAGAGTGTCTTGATTGAACCTACCAGTGGTAATACTGGTATAGGCTTGGCCTTCATTGCTGCTGCCAAGGGTTATAAGCTTATAATTTGCATGCCTGCATCGATGAGTCTTGAAAGAAGAACCATCCTTCGAGCTTTTGGAGCTGAACTGGTTCTCACAGATCCAGCTAGGGGGATGAAAGGCGCAGTTCAGAAGGCCGAAGAGATAAAAGCAAAAACACCTAATTCTTACATTCTTCAGCAATTTGAAAACCCTGCTAACCCAAAGGTATTCTTCGAGTCAATTCGATGTGGAACATATTCTGTTTTATATAAATTTCTGTTATAATTTCCATTTTTTGTCAGATCCACTATGAGACCACTGGCCCAGAGATATGGAAGGGATCGGGTGGAAAGGTTGATGCACTTGTCTCTGGTATAGGGACTGGAGGTACGGTGACAGGTGCAGGGAAGTATCTCAAAGAACAAAATCCTAGCATTAAGGTTTGCTATTCTTATCTCTGAACCCCCTTGTATTGCTGTTAGCTAAGACGAGCTTACTGAATTTCTGATTTGCTTTCTCCCCTCCCATCTTTAGTTATATGGCGTGGAACCTGTTGAAAGTGCAATTCTATCTGGAGGAAAGCCTGGTGAGTCATTACATCCCCCCCCCCCCCCCCCCCCACAAAAAAAAAAAAAAGTGTTTTCCCAGTTTGTTTGTTCTTCTTAGTCATGAATATTAATTTCCAATTCATAATCGGTCTTTATGTTTCAAGTGCCTACCTTAAATGACTATGTATTCTGTATGTGAACATTGCAGGCCCACATAAAATCCAAGGAATTGGGGCAGGCTTCATCCCTGGAGTTTTGGACGTCAATTTGCTAGATGAAGTTGTTCAAGTAAGCATCAAACATTTTGTTTTGTTTTATTTTCAAGTGGTGGTCTATTTTTATTTTATCCCTCGAAAATTGCTTTTCCTTTAAAAGAAAATAGAGTAAGCATCAAACTTCTATTAGATTTCTTTCAATAGACGATGGTGGTGTATTATAAACTCAAATAGTTAATGACAAAGCATTTGGAGACATAATGCATGGACATTAACTTTGAGCATCATAATTCATTTTGAAATAGGCCCACGTCTTCGAGACTTAGTACCTATTGCTAGGAGTTTAATCTCCGGATTCAAGAACTTGTATAATAGATGTCTGGTAATGCAGAAAGGTTGCATCCTTTTAGGTGAAGGTGTCGATGGACTCAAATACTAAGGGTTGGGATGTTAATAGCCCCCCCACCCCCCACTACATTTTTTTGCACATAATACACAATCTTAAGTTATTCACTCACACATGATTCACAATTTTTGTAAAATCAATTACCATAATGTCTCTACTCTATCATTGACTCGTCATCCATCATTCGCTCATTTGACTAATGGACAATAAATTCTCAAATTTCTGTCCGTTGGAGTCCATTGTTCAGACCTTTAATCACCTCTCATGTATCACTGAGTTTCTTGAACATTTGCAGGTATCAAGTGAAGAATCTATTGAAACTGCAAAGCAGCTTGCATTGAAAGAAGGTCTACTGGTAGGTTGCGACATATAGGCATCAAAAAGGAATTTCCAATTTTATTTGATTCTATTTTCATCACAATTTTTTAGCCAATTGAATCCGAGGTTTGATTGTCAAAGCTTTTTGTTCTTTCTATATGTTATGATAACATTGTCTATATGTAGGTTGGTATATCATCCGGTGCTGCTGCAGCTGCTGCAATTAAGCTTGCAAAGAGACCAGAAAATGCTGGAAAACTTATTGTTGTAAGTGCTTCTTTTCCTTCTCATGTAATACCTCTTTTGACATTTCATGGCTTTAACTTATTTCTATACATTAATTCTTCTGCTTTGGAATACTTTCTATAATGGAATAATTCCCGATCATTTAGTGAACAGTTTACTCAGTTGCATTATTCAACAAATTTCACGACAATATCTTACCTTATACAAATTGAAACACCTTAGCAGTTTCTTTTTCAACTCGACAATAGTGAATCTAGGGAACTGTTGGCCGAACCTAATACATTTCTGATATGGTTTAGCTATATACTCGTATGGTGGTTGGTTGGGAGGGGCACTGGAATCATAGTTAGATTTTCACTAGCTGACAGAGCTCAGGCGGCTAACACCCTTAGTTTAGAATGGAAAGGAAAATCATTAAGAGGATTAGGATAATTGTTCTCTATTTTCCAGATTGAATGGATTTCTCCACTTCTCTTTACCTGGCTAAACTTACCATGCAAATTTGAAACAGGCCGTGTTCCCAAGTTTTGGGGAACGATACCTCTCAACCGTGCTGTTCGAGTCTGTGAAACGAGAGACCGAGAATATGACTTTCGAGCCATGAGAAGTTTAGGTGATATTTTCTTGCTTCAAATGGAGCCAGGCAGTTGAACATTCCCAAATATCGCATGAGTCAAAGCAAAGAAAGAAAGTGAACTTCAAGCGGTTCTTTTTTTAGCTTTCTATTCTTTTGCTTATTCCTGTAGTGATTTGAATAACTTGTTCCCTGAATGGCTTCTAATTTCTTTATGGTTTGCTTAGTTTTAGTGAATAAACACTAATGCAACTGATAATAAGGATAGTCTTTCATGTGTTCCTTTCACTTGAATAAGGTATTGAACGAGTAGTTTCTTTGTGAAATAGTTTTGAAGATGAAAACCAAGCATGTTTTTCTGAATTGGGTTGAATGATTACTAATAAATGCCTATGTTTGAAATTGATTTTGAAATTATTAAAGATTGTTTTTCTCATATCCAAATTCACTCTACAATACATTTTTAAAACATTCCAAACTATTTAATGTTTAATTCTTACACTTTTAGATGTAATTTTCATATCAATAAAATCGGTGAGAATGCTTAAAATTATGTTTCGGAGTGATTTTGAAAATGATAAGAATAATTTTAATTTATTGGTGAACCAAACAGAAGTTGGTTTTTTTTACCCACCCATCCGACTCTTTCAAATTACTAGATTTAATAAATAGAAACCTATATCACAAATATCAACTTTAGTGTAAATCTACCCTTTTCATGAATACAATGGAATAATAACTTATAACTATTTATATATTAAGTTAGAAACTTAGGATAATGCTATTTAAATAAATCACTTCGTATATAAAAATTTAAGATATTAAAAAAAATGAAAACGTAAAACAAGTTATAATTCGAAAATTTGATATTGTATAAGTAATATTGTAGATTCATGGTGTATTTTTCTTAAAATGATATGAAATAAATAATTGATTTTTTTTAAAATAAACATATTGCACAACGAAAATAATAATAATAATAATAAATGCATTAAACTGACTGTACATTCCATAAATATTGAAGGACTAAGAAATTTCATTTTAATTTACAAATATATTGTGATTCAAATAAATTAAAGTTGTTTATATGTATATATATATATAGTTTTTATCTTTTTTAAATATTAATTTATAGTATTGAATATTTGTAAGAACCAATTAATTCAGCTGTTAAACAGTAAAAGACTATGTATGATTAAATTATAGATATACACTTTTTCTTTAACAATAAAAACAAGTATGAAACATCCCAATTGATATGTATTAGTAGGTAATAATTACGAGATTTGTGGTTCAGCTTTTCTTCTTTAGGTGTATAATAAATAAATGTAAACTTAGTTACCGTATTTCAACCAATGAAAACGATATTTGGTATCTTTATTTTTTTGTCACGGTCTTATTTTTTGTTTTATATTTTAATATTTTATATCTACTCAAATTCTCTTTAGTGGAAAACGTTCACGTGCATGTGCGCACGTCTTAAATTTGATATATATTTTTTTAACAAGAAATTCAACTTCTCTTTTACACATCTTACTAAAAAAGTTAGATATGAAAATTTGAACTTCTGTTACTAATCATTTAGCGTTGTATTTGGAAGTGATTTTAAAATAGTTAAAGTAACATTTGTTATTTTCAAGGTAACCGTAAAACATGTTTTTACTTGTTCAAAACTAATTTTAACGATACGAAAATTATATTTTAAGAGTATAAAATAAAATATTAAATTGAGTTTACATCATTAATGACATATTTTGAAGTATAATTTTAAATATGACCAAATATTTCTTTAAACCTAATTTGGTAACCATATAGCTTTTTAGTTTTTGTTTTTTAAAATCAATCCTACAAACATCTCTTCCATCTCTAAATTTCTCATTTTTTCTTATCTACTTTTCATCGGTATTTCAAAATATCTAATCCAAATTTTAAAAACTAAGAAAATAGTTTTTAAAAACGTGTTTTTGTTTTTAAAATAAATTGATTAAATTCTCAACGCACTTTAACAACAACCCAAAACATAGATAAAAAACTATCTTAATTTAAAAAAACATCCCGCGAAGCTTAAAATCATCTCGAATCATGTACTAAACTTTACTTCATAGTAAATCTACCATTTTCACTAATACAATATAACAACAACTAATTATTTATATATCTACATAAAATCGTGTAATGTTATTATTCAAATAAGTCACTCCCAAAATATATAATGGTTTATAAACCAACACTAAAGTTTTCTAATTAATTAGTTATATGGTATTACAAAGTCGAATTAAATAATTAATTAAGTGAATTCAGAAATATTCCAAATTGTGTGATTAATATAATATAAACATGCATGTTATTATGAGTCAAATATTGAAATATGATTAGGATGAGCAAAAGGTAAAAATGTATTTGAAATATGATTAGGATGAGCAAAAGGTAAAAATGATTGTTTAGTATTTGTGTCAACATCATGTAAACTACTAAGAAAATCAATTGTCACTAAGGGTTGATATCATAAAGTGATATCACATTTCATGAATTTCTGAGAAATTTCAAGATTCACTTTGAATTCCTTGCCAATCAAGGAATAAGAAACAGCTCACTTTTTTTGTTGTTTTCTTTTTAAATATTAAATAGTTTAACTGTCTAAGTTTTAAATATCAATATATTTTGCCGACTTAAAAAGTTAATTATAATATTCAAACTTGGTATCAGATAGACAATGTTTTGATGGAACAGTGTATTAACTTAAATTTTACTTGCTATTATATTAAAAATGATTATTTTTCATATTTGCTAACACATGCTATTGTAACCTATGTTGATTAATCTGGATTTAATTTTGATTATCTTCTAAAATAATTTTCATCTGAAATGCATACTATTGCATATGCTAATCATAACAGTCAATTTTGTATTTGAACATCTTATATTATTAAAATAAATTGTTGCTTTAAATATAGTTGCTGATGTAGCAAGATGTCGCTGTCTTATTGTCTATCTCGTACACTAATAAATACATATATATATAGATCACTCTTATCTATCATGACAAATATTGATACACACATCGTCAAGTACATCAGTGATAGATTGTAATATTTTGATTTATTTGAAAATATTTTTAACTAAACAATTATTCTTAAAAAGGAATATCCTTAAGAAAAAATAGAATATCGAAGAAAATATGGCCACCTTTTTCGCACGTACGGACAGACGTAGACTTCGGTGTTCAAAGTCATTTCCAAGAAGCTTCAAGAAGGGTTTTATTATGTAGTTGGACACTTGTGAGTTCGAATTATGAGCTAACCAATTGGTCCACTTGTGAGATCGTCCACGGCGGAGCTTCGACGATCGAGCTGAGGATTTCACGTCATTCGAAAGTGGAGCTCCGAGTGATAGCTATAGAGGTACCTGATTCTTAGATGCCTTGTTGGATTGTTATGTTTCTGGTTTTAATTATGGTTGTCTAAGAAGGTTTCAGAATATGAGTTTTGTTTGAATTTTCTTTTGGAAATAGCAGGAGAAAGAAAATGGCGGGAGCTTTAATTGGTGGCGCGGCATTGGGTGTTCCGTTTAACGAGCTAGCGACCCTCTTGAAGAATTTTGGCGAGAGGGCGTGGAGTTTCAATTCTGTTCTTAACGAGACCGAATCCAAGGTAAATGATATAATTCCTCTGGTTAAAGAAATAGATGGTCTTAATGAATCCCTGGATTATCCAAGAGAAGAAACGGAGAAGTTGAAAAACTTATTAGAATATGCTGGAAAGCTACTTAGACGGTGTTTAAGAGTGGGGAAGGCTGATTTGATAAGGAAATCAAGTCATACAGAGAAGCTTCGTGAACTGAATGCCAGAATCAAAAGTTTCAGTGACGTTGTGTTGTTCCAAACGTCTAGAGACGGGAAGAAGACATTGAGTTTAGTGACTGAGATCAAGGAAGTCGTTCGCAGGCTTGATAGCAAATCTGGATTAAGCAATCCGGTGGATTTAGTTGTGACGGTTCCTGTGATTTCAGAAGAAAGTGTTGGGTTGGAAAAGCCTGTTGAGAAATTGAAGGCCAAACTATTTAGAGATGGGGTTCGATTGTTGGTAGTGACAGCTCCCGGAGGTTGTGGAAAAAGCACTCTGGCCGAAATTTTTTGTCACGACAAGCAAGTTAAAAGTAAATAACTTAACCATTCTTCTGAAAAATGTGTAGTACAATTACAAAAGTCCTTTGCAGTTCTCACAAATGCTTTCTGATTCTGCATTTTCACAGATAAATTTCAGAGAAACATCTTGTTCCTCGTTGTCTCAAGCAAACCAGAAACGAAACGCATCTTAATATCTATAATTCAAAGACTCGGGGGGCCTATAGAATCTGGTTCTGTAAGTGATGATGAGGCATTCCGGTTGTTAGAAGTTCGGGTGGGGGAATTGAGTCCAAATCCTGTATTGATTGTGTTGGACGATGTCTGGGACGGTTCTGAATCAAACAAGCTTCTTGAAAAGTTCTCCCGATTACCCAACTGCAAAGTTTTGGTCACTTCTAGATTTAAGTTTCCTGCATTTGGTGAGTCGTATGATTTGGAACCTCTGGACCATAAGGATGCAATGGAGTTGTTTCGTCGCTGGGCATCGAGGGGTAACAGAGTGCTACAGTTCCCAGATGAAAGAATTGTAGAAAAGGTAATTAGATAATCTGCTAATTTGATTAAAAAGACCCCTAAAAGAATTTTTTTTCCTCACCTTAGAACTCATGGACACAGTTATACAACCTATAGAAAAGATCCAGTTCAAGTAAGGTCGTAAAAACTTTTTCCATACAAATGCAACTGAAGTTTTGAATGACTGAATTGCAGATAGTGAGGGGTTGTAAGAGATTCCCACTTGCTCTGAAAGTGATTGCAGGATCACTTTCGGGTAGAGCCACTTCGGTTTGGGAAGTTACGGGGAGGAAATTATCTAGAGGAGATTCTATTCTGGGTTCTGAGAAAGAGCTTCAGAAGTGCCTCAAAGACACCTTAGATGCAATCCCAGATGACAAGATAGTTCTCAAGGAGTGTTTCATGGACTTAGGTTCATTTCCTGAAGATCAAAGAATTCGTGCGGCTACCTTCATTGACATTTGTGCAGTGTTGTATGAACAAGATGAATGTGAAACAATGTCAAACCTTGATGAGCTCTTCACCCGGACTTTAGTTAACACTGTCTCTTTGAGGTAAAATTCTGGGTCTTTCAAGTAGAGATGTCCACGGGTCGGGGGCCGGGACGGTGATGCACTCCCGTCGCTGCCCCCTATCCCATATATATATATATATGTTTAAACAGAAACAAATATATATATATATGTTTAAACAGACACATAATATATATGCTTAAACAGAAACACATATATATATATGCTTAAACAGAAACACACACACACATATATGCTTAAACAGAAACACATCTATATATGTTTAAACAGAAACATATATTATAGACCGGAGAATGTATTCCCGTCCCTAGCCCCAAAATGTCAACGTGAAAAAATAATCCCCACTCCCTTCCCCATTTCCTGTGTATTCGGTCCTCGTTCAGGGTGGGTCCGTTGCCCCGCAGGTTAAATGACATCTCTACTTCCAAGTTGTGTTGGTTTATGTTGATCTTGCTTCTTGGCTACATAATTGACGTTTTTTCTTAAATAAAAACTGTGTTTTATTATAGTTTGATATGACAATTCTGGCAAAAAATTGGTGTTTCGTTAGTATTTTGTGGATTATGTTGTAAAACATATGTACAAGAAACAAAGGGATTCTTTTGGGTATGGTTTTCTTTCAATTATTTACCAGAAGAATCTTGTCTAGAATTGATATGTGCCGATATATTTTCTTCCCATCGTTTTAGACTAACTTGAAGAACTATAAACATAAATTGATCATTGATGTACACTCAAAAAAGTATTTCAAATTATCTTGTGTAAACTCTTACTTTATGAACAGAAAATAAAGATTGCTTAGTAGAAACGTATTCTACTATTGATTTATCCTTTTGTTCTGGGAAACAGTCTCTAAATCAACTTCAAATTTGACTCTCAAAGATATTTTGAGTAATCATAATTACTAACTCAACCTTAATGCATAAGTATCTGAATATAAACTGCAAGACTGTGGACTGTGCTTGACATCCATTTGGTTATGAAATTGAAGTTCTAGTCTTGTTGTGATAATTTTCCAGAAATAAAGCGCATGAAGATGATTACTACAGCGAGTCCTATATTACACAGCATGACGTACTTAGAGAATTGGCTGTCCTTTTGACTAATGAGCAGCCAGTAGACCAAAGAACAAGATTGCTTGTGGATATTAACAAAAATGAATTTCCCAAATGGTGGTCTGTAAGACAGATGCAACCTGTGAAAGCCCGCCTTTTGTCCATAACAACAGGTCCCTCCGTGGTCTCTCTCTCATGTTTCGATATGTCATTTTTCATATTGTCGTTGTACAATCTAACACTGGATGAGATGTCGATGGTGCAGATGAGAAGTTCTCATCATGTTGGCCTGATATGGAAGCACCTGAAGTTGAGGTGTTAATTCTAAATCCTGGGTCAGAAACTTACAAGTTACCTGATTTTGCAAAGAAAATGAACAGATTGAAAGCGCTGATAGTCAGGAATTACAGGTCCTTTCCAACTGAATTGACAAGTGATTATCAATTAATCAATTGTTTGTCAAGGCTAGAAAGAATCAGTCTTGAGCGGATTTCAATATCTTCTTTCATTGACCAGAACCTGAAGCCCCTGTGGCATCTTAAGAAGCTATCGTTCTTTATGTGCAAAATTGACAAAGCTTTCACAGACTGCTCAACTCAGATCTCATACATGTTGCCTAACTTACTTGAGATCTCCATAGATTTTTGCAACGATTTGGTGGCTTTCCCTGTCGGACTATGTGAAGTTGTCACATTGGAGAAACTGAGCATTACAAACTGTCATATATTATCTTCGTTACCCGAGGAAATTGGGCAGTTGATTAATCTAAAAATTCTAAGGCTTAGATCTTGTATTCATTTGGAGAAGTTGCCAGAATCAATCTCAAGGCTCCGGGAATTAGTTTATCTTGACATATCTCATTGTGTTGGCCTTACCAAACTTCCAGATAAGATTGGCAACTTGCAGAAGTTGGAAAAGCTTAATATGTGGAGTTGCCCGAACATGCGCAAGCTTCCAAAATCAGTAGGAAATCTAAAAAATTTGAAGGAAGTAGTTTGTGAAAGCGAGATGAAAATATGGGTGAATTTTGTCGCACCTCGGCTTGGCAATGTGGTAAAAGAACACAAGGAAGAAATCAACTTGGATTTTCTAAATTGATGACAGCTTCTTATGAACCTTTTTTAAGGTATGCGTACAATTAAATATTATGGATCATGGGAGCATGGCGATGTATTTATAAGAGTTCATCTTCAAAGTATTGTTATGGTGGGAGAGAAATAAGAATCATTCAACAACTCGAGGACGGAAGAGACTTCTGTAAAGCTAAGCTTAAGGCTTTGTGCTATCGCTGCAACAAAGGACCTTTTTTGTCGAATGCTTCTTTTAGCATTCAAGCGCAAATTGCTGAAGAAAATCCAAAAAATGTGTGCATTTTCTTATTTTTATTTACGCTGCCTTGCCTCTCAAAAGCTGCGGCTAATTTCTTCAGAATTCAGTGGGAAGAATTATCAAGCAAGTAAAATCTGAACATATGTATGAAATATCTGGAATTAGAATCTCAAACTAGGCAACTTATAGATCAAACTTCTAAGTTTTTTTTAGTTCAACTGCTGCTGTGGTTGGGAATTGTATCATCACTCTTTAGAATGGTAATTGATGTATCATAGTACTTGACTGAAATCCACGAGCTTTTCCTTTAAGAGCAATCAATTGTTTTAAGTCGATAAAGTATGGTATAGCTCATCTTGTAATACTTTTGTTAGAGCTGCTTTGTGAACCATATGGGATTTTGGGTTTCATCAAAATGCAAGGTTTTGTATTGTGATCTTTGCAACATAACATTCATTTTGGCAATGGATTTTGAAGTTCGTTCGAGCTCAAAAAATAATAACCAAAGAAAGGTAATTTTTTTTTAGTTTTGTCAACTCTTTTGAGTTTTTCCTTTTCGTCCTCTGAGTTTGAGCTTTTTGTCTCTTCTTTTTCTTCTCATTTTAGTGCCTTTTCAAACTTGATTCTTAACTTCATGTTTCATTTCACATATTTTCTAGTTGCAAAATTGAATTTTTGTAGGTACTTTATCAAGGAATTTGAATAATACCAACCTAGAGGAAGGAGAAATGGTTACATTTTATGGAGTAAATAAACAACTATATTGATTTGAATCACAAACTTTGTTGTTATCACGCTCAAACATAATTTTTTTAATATATATTTGAATTATCTAACTAAGATTTTTAAGAAGCACATATTATAACTCTTATTTTAATAGACATTGATAAACACCGTTTCTATCATTAATAAAATTACACTTTTTTACTATAATTTGTAAATATTTTTATTTATTTTATTATATTTGAAAATATATTTAAACAAGCTAAAGAAAATCACTATTTAGGCTTTTTCTCCTCTAATATGTCAACAGATCTAACCATTAGAATTCAGTTATCACTTATAATCTTTTATGATGATCTCATTCATTTTATTAATTGAGAAATTTGTGATTGAATACAAATATTGAATGATGCAATAAAGCATACTTTTGATTTTATATACACATAGACACGTGTTGATATCAAGATTATGTACTAAAAATAAAATAAAATAACGAGATTGTGAAGGAGTATAATGTTGATATAATTAATATCTTATTTTTATATTGGGACATGAAATGCACCATAATAATTAAACCAAACTTTTATTAAGGGGTAGTCCTAAGCTATCTAGAAAGCCATTATTTCTGACCTTTGGAGCTTAATTACTTCTTTGTATGTTTGTAGGGACATATGAGGTCACACATCAGAACCTAAATGTTGATTTTAATTAACAATAAATGAAATTTGGTCTTTTGTTAGTACAATAAAAATGAAATTATTACTCAATTCATTATTTTTCTTTATTCTCCATCTTTATAAATGACTGACTATATTTCTTTAGGGATACCTTTACTTCAAATTATGTAATCTATCACATTCACATATAGACTGTGATAAACTTTCAAACCTATCATTGATATTGTAACGTTAATAGAAGTATATTAGTATCTATAGTCAATAGAATATGAAATTTTGTTATATTTGATAATCTTTCTAGTAGTTTTGTCATTTTCAATAATTTTTTTACTACATGTATGCGTATATACTTTTATTAATTTATTTTTGAAAAAATTACTTTTTCGTCCCTCAGTTTTAAGAATGTGTCTTTTAGTATTTAGATTTATAAGAATTGACTCATTTGGTTCCAGAGCTTTTAAAGTATAAGTTTTTAATCGTGAGTTTTTAAAATAGGTTTAAAATGTTCTAGAAGTAATTTTGTTTTGTTTTATTAAAATAATTATAGGTATATAAAAATGTTTTAAGAATAAAACAAACTTTCAAAAAATATTTACGGTACATATAACAATTTTGCAAACGTATAAATAAATTTGAAACGAGGGTAATTTCGTCTTTTCGTTTTTAGACCCATCACCAATGCATACTAATCCATTATTCATACATGTACATATGTTTGTGTGTATGGGGAAAGAGTTTCAAAATCTCATATTCTATTGTGTCATCTCAATAACAATCAATTAATTAATCAAGTCCAATCTCATTTATGTTTGGCAATAAAAGAATTAGGAGATATGTAATTAATGATAGAAAAGAAAAAGAATAATAAAAACTCAATTGGTCAAATATCTCATAATGTCAATGCCCAAAAACACCAACTCAAAGTGGTTTCTCTTTTCCCTTTTGATTCCTCCAAAGTGGTCCCTTTTGGTTACTTTAAGTACCTCGTAACATTATATATTGCCCACACCCCTAAATTCATACATATCACATCACCAATGCATACTATCCCATTACCAACACATCCTTTCTCTATATTATACTCTCATTCCATCTTTTGTTTTCAAAGCATCAATGAGCATAAGAAAAATAAAATTATAAACATAAAGGTGATTACAAGTTTATAAACGAGGACATCTAGACTTGCCTTCTGAAAGTTATCGTGTTTTTGTCATTGTAATTACAAAGTAGGTGGTCACCATAGATTGAACTCATTACCTCTTAGTTAGTTATTGAGATTATGTTAGAATACCATATGAGTATTAGTTGTTAGTAAAATTTATGATTACGATATGCATTTTTGACACTTCACGTACCACTTGTAACTTTAAATACTTACCTACCAACTTATTTACAAAGATTAGCGAAAAAAATAGGCGTGTTTTTGTTGTGTTTTTCTAAAATGTGTAGCAACGTATTAAATGGTTTTTGTTGGAATAAATTTGAGAGTCGGATGGAAAAGAAGAAAAGAAATCAAATCATTTTGTTAAAATCTATAATTTTCCCCTATTGAATATTGCTTATATTTCTTTTTTTCTCATGCATATCAATTCAATCAAAACTTACTAAAATGGGTATGGTGTGCAAGAAGAATTCATCAAATATTTAATTCTAGACTTACCATTTGAATTAAATGGGCTATTTTTTTAGTTGTCACCCACTTTGCTAATAGTTATTTGAGCTGCTATTAAAAGTGCTTTTTCTTGGTTTCTTTCATATAGTTGAAGTTTGAGAATTCACAGTGTTTGACATTTTGGTTGAAGGAATAATAATGATATATTGTTTGGATTTTTTTTTTAATTCATGAGGTGAAAGTGGTATTTATCAAACATTTCTCCAAATTTTTTGTTCTTCTACTCCTAATTATACCATCATTGTGTCTTTGGAAGAGATTGCAAAAATTATTACATAAATTACTTATTATTCTCATTTAAAATTTTACGTCTCATCAAATGATATATCTATTTGCTTCATAGACCTTGCGTAATTCTTAAATTAATGATATTCTTTTTGTGACAAACAATGAACAAAGTTTTTGAATAATTCATTTTTTGATTGACGATGAACTGAGGTATTATGAAGGCTATGTTAATGTGTCTTTTTTTTTACATAACATTAGACAATAATGACATTGCGTGGAAATAATGTTGAATTGAGATTTTTTTAACTTCTAAGAAAGTATAAATATTTTGGCTTAATGAAATAAAATTAAGGGTAGAAATGACGATAAGATAGAGTAGGTTTCCATTTTATCCTTGAACATATTTCATCCATGTCCCTATCCCATCCCCCGTTTTAGGGTAGGGGATCAGGTGTTCGTGAGAAAAAAAAAACTTAATTTTTATCTAAAATCAATTGAGATTTCGTAACTATATATTGAGAGAGTATTGAGTCAATTTATTTAGACAACAATTCAAGTGAGTTTTAGACCTCGTTTAAGTGCAAATTGTTTCTTTCCATTCAAGTGCGTCTTGGGGATTGTTCTTTCATCTAATGATTTGCATTCAAATCTTAGATCCCAATTCAATTACAATCTAAACTCATTGCTAAGAAGATTAAATCCATTTTACATCACACTGACTTTGTACCCTAATTACAAAAATTACCAACTACTTAACCCACACGAATAACTATTTTCGAGTAATTGTATCAATTATAATTTCTCAAATCACACAATACTAAACTCAACATTTTATAAACCATATGAATCATATTTCTAATTTAGATTCAATTGTTTTCAACCAATCTTTAAATGCTATGAATATCATTTAAAACGTGTGTAATTTGTAAAAGAAAAAATAAATTGTGTTGTTTATTGTGTTGTTTATGAAAAAAATATGAATGAATCTATATTACATTTGAACATGAGAGATTATAAGATATGAAAAGTATGGTTAATAAATATTTAAAAGAATTTGATACTTTTTTTAGGATGGCTCGATGAAGAGAATTCTAAAATTAAGTATGTTTAAGTTAAAACAACTTTAGTCCATATAATGACATTAAATTTTTTTTTTTAAAGGTTTGTGTGATGATAATTTAATACAATTTTAGAAAGTTGGGATATTTATTGAAACAAATGAAGGTACACAGTTTAGAGTATAGATATATAAACACTTTATACACACATGCTAATGTGTGGGGTACCAGGGCATTTTTTTACTAGTTGTATTATTGTTTTTTTTTAGATTTGTCCATTGTAGTCATTATACTTTTAAATATATGATTTTGGTATCTATATTTTCAATAAATTTATAAATCTTGAAAACATGTTTGTAATTTGTATTTTCTTATACATGAGTTATTGTTAATTCATAACGTTCAATGTAATAAAATTGAAAGACTAAAAGGGTATTTTGTTCGACTTTTAAAGTGATCAATTTTGAAAGAAAAAAAAATTATTTAAGTAAATGTTAGAGTTTGATAATCTCTGAGAGTAGCTTATAAAAGATATTAGTTTATAAAATAAGTTTGTTTGAGATAAATAGCACAAAATCATCTTTTAGAGAAGTGATTTATGTAATGCCAAATCTTTCTCTAAGAGATGATTTTGGGCTTAACTATATGAAAAACTATCTATCATCTCTTTGTCGTCCAACTCCAACCACCACCATCGTCGTTGGAAAACTCCAGTCACCAACTCTACCTATGACCACCTTCAATCCTCACCAATAATGGCGAGCATCGACACCTAAGCTATCAAAATTGATCAAACCAACACCCAGTGGTTGGTTTTATTAAAAATACAATCGATGGTATATTTAATTAAAAGGTTTTGAAAAATCGATCGAAATCGACATGTTGAACATCGTTGCCATTTTTCCTTAGTATAAATCAATTAGGTCGATAGATTTTTAGTCCCGATTTTTGTACAAAATCGACCTCTCCCGACCGATGATCACTCCTACCCTCCAAATGACAAAGCTTAGCCATGCCACCACCAACTACGGCGACGAACACCCTAGACGACCATAGTTTATTTTAGAGTTTCTCGTTAGGGTAATTTGACATTAATTAAAATACTATTAATTTATAAAAAAAATATTTTTAACATAGAGTTTGCAAAACACACCAATATATTAATTTTCAAAAGGTTTTATAAAAAATATTTAAACAAGAATGAGTTAACAAACCCCAAATTAGAGATTTAATGAAACTATTTGATCAAAACGAGCAAAATTCCCACATATAATATAACAACACAAAAGGATATTATTTCCTCTAACATTCTCTATTATATATTATATAGTCTTAAAAGAAAAAAGACGAAAAAGAAACAACGTAAGGGTGAATTAGTAACTTCGAAATGGTTGAATGTACGGTATCCGAATGCCGTTGATGTGTGCTCCGAGGCCGGCCCCATACGAACAATCTAGGGCTAAAATGGCGAATGGGAAATATCTATATAATCGAGCGCGTCGGATTTTGCATAGCTTTATCTGTTTTTTAATGTAACAATTTTACCCTTCGATCAATCCCAAAAACCGAGTCAAAGACTAGGCCACAATAAAATCGAAACAGAGAGAGCCCAGTTCATAGTCCTCTCTTTCTCTCTCTCAACGGGATTTTCTCTTTCTAAAAATATTTTGCTAACTTCCGTAGTGGAACAAGAAGGACGAAACCCAGAATCGTTGAATACAGCTTCCAATTCAATTCTGAAGGTTAGGCTTTCATTTCATCTACCGTAATTTTTGTGCTTTGAAGTCTGATTTTGTTCTTATTTATTTATTACTTTTTTTTTTTTTTGGTGGGTGTTTGTCGATATCATCATACGTACATTTGTTTTTGGTCTGATTTTTGTTTTCTCAATTTCTTGTGGTGGAGTTAGTCTGAATTTAGTTGCTCATGGGCCTCAAGTTTCACTTCCTTGATCTGATTGCTGTGTTTTGCGAAGATCAATTTTGTGGGCTATGTGTGTTCTTTTGTTTGCTATTTTAGTTTTTTTCCCTTTTGGCTTATTTGGGTGTTTGAGAACTCTAATGGGTTTGGGTTAGTTTTTGGTGATTTGGTCTGTAGCCTTTGATATGGTATTGAATTTGAAATAGTTCTCGGTTAGTTCGGGATGTTTGGTTGGAAAATCTATTAGAGATGGCTGCTGTCGTGTAATCTTTGGCAACGGAAGGGGAATTATGTTGTGGCTCAATTAAGTTCAGAGTGAGGTTTTCTTCTTGAGACCACCTACATTATTTTTCTTCGTGAATTCAAGATTAACTTTCTGTAGGTGATTGGGGTGTTCATTTTAATGCTTTAAATGATATTTGTAATGGTAGGTATATTAGTTGGCGGAGTACATGTTATTGCTATTAAGTGATGAGAAAATAGTTTCCTATTGCACATTTTAAGTTTTGGTTTGCTGCGTTAAGATGTTTATCCCATAGTACCTTGCCAGTGAAATTGTTTGTTTTATGTGTTTCTAGTGAGCTCTGCAATGCACCGAGTGGGTAGTGCGGGGAATACATCCAATTCTTCTCGCCCCCGCAAGGAGAAGCGGTTGACATATGTTTTGAGTGATGCCAATGATAGTAAGGTAATGTTTGTCGTATTTCCTTTTTGCTATCCTGATTGATTTCAGGCCTTTATCTTCTTCATGAATCACGATAAGGATCACCATTTGGAAATTGGACTTAATGTACTTTAATTGAACATTAATTTGTGAAAATCTCATATGAAGAACCTATTCATGAAATTTGTCTTCTTGTGGAGCATCAAGCCTTTTTACACGTCCTTTTCTTATGCTACACAATAAAGATAACTTTTGCATTCGACACGAGTTCATAAATTAACTGGAACTTCTCATGCAATCCTTCGTGTCAATTTAACAAAGATGGCTTGGGAACTTAGGGAAATGCAATCTTTTTGTTCAAGGCTTCAATTATTCTCCTTGAAGGCTTCCAGTTCTATAATATGTTTCGTATTCGAGTTTACTATTACGTATGGGCTTGTAGTTTACATTGTTTATTTGATTTTAGTTCAAGAAGAAGCTGAGTGTGAGCTATTATGCCAAGTATCTGATTATGTTGGCGTAGAAATCTCTATTTTTAATCCTTTTCCATATACATACAATAAAGGATGAGGTAATTAAGTTGAGCTACACATTGTTTTTTAAAGTTCAAGGTGCATTAAACTGGAGTAACTTTCTGGAGTTTTAAGTTCGAGGTGAAGAAAAGAAAAGGAAGTAGGAACAAGAAAAGGTGCCCTTTATAGTGCTAGGGCTTCCTTAGAAAGATTTTTGCATTATGGTTAGCAAACTATATTTCTTTTAATCCGTAAAGAAGAACAAATCGTAAAAGCAAAGGTTCTTATTTTTATGGTTAGCAATCTCTTTCAATAAAGAACCAAAAACCTTAACACTAGTGTTTTTGCACTTACGCTTAGTTAAATTTGTTAGCGTTTTTTTAGATAAATATATAAATAAACCAATCAATGTAGCTCAAATTTTCACCTTAGGGCTTCACTGGAAGGCGCCCGTAGGTGTGTGCCTCATGGCTCTTTGTAAAGCACTGGAGTTAAAAGTTAGATATTTTCACAGGGTAAACTGCAGAACTTTTTCATGGTTCATAATCTATATTTTCTTTAGATATACGATTTGCTTTAGTTTAGGTTCTTTTGAGTCTATCTACATCTAAGCTGAAATGTGAATGCATCATACACCTTTTTGGAGAAGTGGAATGATGAATGAAATAAAGGAATAAAACTCCAAACACCTACAGGTGTAATACGAAACAGCTTTCCAATTAACAATTAAGGAAGAACGATTATAATCTGAAAGTAGGTGTTGACATTTTCACCAATAAAGAGCATGAAAGGTAACTTGATCCATAAAACTATTTTCTGAATGCAGTGTATGCTTGAGTCTTACCTTTTTTTTGTATCTTTCAATTTATGTAGCATTCTGCTGGTATAAATTGCTTGGCTGTGCCAAAGTCTTCTATCGATGGCTGTGATTTCCTTTTTACTGGGAGCCGTGATGGTACACTGAAGAGATGGTCTCTAGCTGAAGATGTAGCTTCCTGCTCGGCCACCTTCGAGTCCCATGTGGATTGGGTATTTCCAATTTATGTTTTCCTTTCTACCATAGAATTTTCTGTTCTTAGTAAGAGTTACGATGTGGACTCATGGTGCTTTCATGCCCCTTTTGGTTTTTTTCTACAACACTTTTTTTTGGATGGGACTTTTTTTATTCCAGATTGAGAAGGAATTGTTGGTGATGCCATAAATAGAAATCCAAGCTAATAAAAAGTGAATAATAAAAAAACATGGGCATCTAAAAGATTAACTTATCAACACCACTTTTCTACATTTCAGGTTAATGATGCAGTCCTTGTAGGCAATAATAGGCTTGTTTCTTGTTCTTCAGATGGCACTGTGAAGGTTGCTTGGTTTCGACATTCTTTATTTTCTTTTCCATTATCTTCTGTCATGCCCTTAATAGTTTGATTAAATTATTTTGATCTATTCTTTTGGCCTATGCTAGACGTGGAATAGCTTATCTGATGGAGGTTGCACTAAGACTTTGCGTCAGCATTCTGACTATGTGACTTGTCTTGCTGCAGCAGAAAAAAATGTAATTTCTTTGCCAAACTTGTGTAAACCTTGTGGTATGCCCTGATGAAAAGATTGCTGAATGTGAAAACCTGTAGTGAGTCTGTTGGATTTTTATGTTGTTTGGGACTATTACTTTATTTTATGTGGGTTGTCTTCTGATCCTATCGTAGTATCATGCATAATAGAGCAATGTTGTTGCATCTGGAGGTCTTGGTGGGGAGGTTTTCATATGGGATTTGGAGGCTGCATATGCTCCAAGTGCAAAGTCAAATGATGCAACTGATGACGAGTGTTCAAATGGTATCATTGCTTCTGGAAATTCACTTCCAGTCACAAGTTTACGCACTATCAGCTCTAGTAACAACATTTCTACACACCCAAATCAGTCTCACGGTTATGTTCCAATTGCTGCAAAAGGCCATAAGGAATCAGTTTATGCATTAGCAATGAACGACAGTGGGACACTTCTCGTCTCTGGTGGAACTGAGAAGGTATATTCTGACTCCTACACACCCTTGTTTGGCCGACATATTTAGTTATCCCAAGCTTGTCAAATGGACTCTACTATCAATTAAATTTAGTTGTTTCTTCTCACTTCCTCTAGGTTGTTCGTGTTTGGGATCCTAGAACTGGTTCAAAGACCATGAAGTTAAGAGGACATACAGATAATATTAGGGCTCTCCTTTTGGACTCAACTGGCAGGTTGGTTAGCTGGAGTTTTTCTTCTCTCTCTCTCTCTCTTTTTGACAGTAAGTTCCTTGAAAGTGTTCCATAAATTTCTCAAAAGTGTATATGCGAAGTCATCATATAATTTATAACTCTATTGGAAGGTGAAGATTCAAATTGTGAATGTATCATGGTTCTATTATTTTTCGGGTTTTTGTAGGGAAGGAAGTCGAAGAATGTTTTACAATATAAAAAACCTGGGAAAACATGTTTGCCAATGTTTATTTGCCTATGTTTTCATGGGTGACTTTTCTTTTCTTTTTCATTTTTTTTCCCTTTCTTTTAGATGAAAATATGCGACTTAATTTTAAGGACAATGATTGCTATTTTTCTTTCTAGATTCACAGATCCCTATTAAATAGTCGTTTTCAGTGTATAGGAACCTTAATATCTGCTGTGAATAAGGAGATATAGTCTCATTAACCAACTAAGAGGTCATGGGTTCAATCCATGGTGACCACCTACGTAGGAATGAATTTCCTATGATTAACCTTGACACCCAAATGTTGTAGGGTTAGGTGGGTTGTCCCGTGAGATTAGTCGTGGTGCGCGTAAGCTGGCCTGGACACTCACGGATATAAGAAAGAAAAGGAACCTCAATATCTGCTACTTTGAAAAGAATGAAAATTTTCATAAAAAGAGACTAATGTTCGATGTACATCATGATAACAACAAAAACATAAAGACTTTAGTAAAAATAATGAACCAAACTGAACCAGACAAGGAAACCAAGACATAAAAGACTTCCTAAAAAGTGAATGGTAGTATCCGAGAACCAAAAGTCAAGATAAAAACTTGATCAGAAGATACACCAAAAAGCTCTGATAGAAATTACCAATAAGAATTTTGAGAGGTGCATAACATATTGCCCTGATTACCCCAGCTACTCACCTAAATATTTGTTAATCAACTGATGACTTCTGAAAAAGTGCTCCCGTGAGCAAACATCTAGAAACCTTCCGTCTCTCTTTTCTCAGAGCTATCTTTTTCAATTGTATTACTCTTGTTGCTTTGCCCATGATATTTTTCATATTAGGAATTATAATAAGATCGTATTTTCATGGCTGCAGGTTCTGCCTATCAGGATCTTCTGATTCCATGATCAGGTAGATACGTCTTGCCCCTTCATTTACTGTAATGTTTATGTAACTTGAATCAATGTTGTGTTTTCCTTCTCTCATAAAATCGTTTCAAGCATTTCCCTGGCCCTTTAGGTTCTTCTTTCGTCTTTTTTTTTAGAGGAATGAAGTCTTTATGATGTTTCTTATATGCAAAGAAAAAAAATATTGAAGCATTATAATATGAAGCCGGTAATTTTCTCATTACAGACTGTGGGATCTTGGTCAACAACGATGTGTGCATTCCTATGCCGTACATACTGATTCTGTTTGGGCACTAGCAAGTACACCATCATTTAGTTATGTTTATAGTGGTGGTAGAGACCTCTCTGTAAGTCCCATTTTGTTGTTAGTTTTTTTAAAGCTTTTAGTATCTTTAATGACCGTTTCTGTTTATGTTCAGCTGTATATAACAGACTTGTCCACGAGAGAGAGTCTTTTGCTTTGCACAGGGGAATATCCTATTCAACAACTGGCAATACATGATGAGAATATATGGGTTGCAACTACAGATTCTTCAGTCCATAGATGGCCTGCTGAGGGGCGCAACCCTCAGAAGGTTTTCGAAAGGGGTGGTTCATTCTTAGCTGGAAATCTGTCATTTTCTAGGGCAAGGGCTTCCTTAGAAGGATCTACTCCTGTGAGTAATTCATATGGTTATTTTTCCTGATGATTACTTTGTTCAAGGTTTTGCTACCTCATTTTTTCTCATGACTAAGTTGCACATGTACTCATTTCTTGTTTTATGTGTACTTTGGTATTTGGAATCTTGGATATTATTTTCTAACACAACTTGTCTTTTATGGTTGTCAGTTAGACAGCACTTTTGTCCCTTCTCTGGGTGCTGTGGGTTTCTAGCCTATTTTCCCATCATATCGATGAAATTTCTTGTTTGTTGTAAAGAAAAGGTCACATATATGTTCTGGTCTTTCACCACCTTCCTGCTAAATTCCACAGTTTTTTTTTATCTGCTGTGCGTGCTTGCATTTAATATTGAGGTTCCATTAGTATGAGATTGTGAATCTTAGATTTAGCAAACTTTACCTTCTACTTGTTTATTGAGGTAAAATTATACTTTCTCAAATTTGAGTTTTTATTTTGATTCTTGGGCTTGGAAGTGGAACAAATGAGGTAAATGATTTTCTCAAATTGTTTTATATAGGTTCCTGTATATAAAGAACCAACCTTCACCATTTCTGGAGCTCCAGCAATCGTGCAGCATGAAATTTTAAATAATAGGAGGCATATCCTGACAAAGGTACTTAAATGGCAAACTCTCTGCTGGCATATGCCTTTTTTACTCTCTATTTGTATGTGCGATGGTACCTGAAAAGTGATGTGATTTTCTGTTCCAGGATGCTGCAGGTTCAGTGAAGCTATGGGAGGTTACCAGGGGCATTGTAATTGAGGATTATGGAAAGGTTGCATTAGTCATTCTTATTCGTTATAATTGACTTTGCTAAAATTTATTGAATTGCCTATAACACAAACCAATGCTTGATGGGGTCAATGGTTATTGATAAGGGGAAAAACTTGATGGGCACATGGAGGATATGAAATTCATCTGTGAAACAATGTGACATTTAAATATCTAATATGCTTTATTAAAAGTTCATTTTGATAACATGGCATCTTTTTTTGGTTTGAATATGAACATTTTAGGTCTCATATGAAGAGAAAAAGGAAGAGTTATTCGAGATGGTAAGATATTTTTTATACATTTCATATATTATAAATTTACTATTTTTGTTGGATGGACAATGATACTTTGAATTTGATACGACTTCAGGTGAGCATTCCTGCTTGGTTTACCGTGGATACCAGGCTTGGGAGTTTGTCAGTTCATCTTGACACCCCCCAATGCTTTTCTGCAGAGATGTATTCAGCAGACCTTAATATTACAGGAAAGCCGGAAGATGATAAGGTGGACTTGGAGCTCTCTATTTAATACTTATATAACACGTAATCGTATAGTCATGGAACAATGTCGTTTCTTGTTTTCGTAATAAATGTTTTTAAAGCTCAAGGTGCATTAAAGTGCAATAGTCTTCTGAGGCTAAAGTGCAAGGCAAAAAAAAATCTTTCTTCTTTTTCTTTTTTGTTGTGAGGCGTACTGTTTATTTGTATTACATAAAAAGGAGAAGGCGTAGTTGACATAGAAATATGGAAAGAAAAAAAAACTCACTAAACATAAGGAATTTTGTTTTAAGGGTTCGATTTTTTCTTTAGTTAATAAAGAGGGAAGGCCTTAATTTTTATTGTTGTTTTTTTCAAAATAATGAAAAAAGCCCCAAGGCCCAGGGTTTCACATAAGGCGTGTGTCTAATGAGTGTGCCTTGTCTTTTCAAGGTGAGGTGCCAAACTTCCACCTAGTGCATAGGCGTGTGCCTGGGTGGCTTTTCAAAACACTCCTTGATTTTACCCCCTCTCTCTCACTCCAAAAAAAATAAAAAAGAACATGAAGGACTGGGTGTTGCAATATTAGTAACCAATATTTTTTGCGTTTGGCAAGAGGAGTTCGGTTATTATTAAACTTATTGGTTAAAGAACTTCAGTTTTTCATCTTCCCATAGGATATTATTAAACTTGATGAGTGCTAATTTTTTTATTTTCAGGTTAATCTAGCTCGAGAAACCCTTAAAGGACTTATGGCTCATTGGTTTGCCAAAAGAAAACAAAGATTTGGGTCACAAGCTTCAGCTAATGGAGATGTTCTTTCTGCGAAGGATACTAGTGCAAGAAGTCTTTCCCATTCAAGGCTTGAAGCTGATGGCAATGCTGAAAATGATTCCATGGTCTATCCTCCATTTGAATTTTCAACAGTTTCTCCTCCTTCAATCATTACGGAAGGTTCACAAGGTGGTCCTTGGAGAAGGAAGATTACTGAATTGGATGGTACAGAAGATGAGAAAGACTTTCCATGGTGGTGTTTGGATTGCGTGTTGAATAACCGTCTACCTCCAAGAGAAAATACCAAGTACATTTCTAAATTCAATGCCCACCTTCCTGTCTATTGTCTAGAAAAGATCACAGCTTTATTTTAAGAAAACAAATTATAGTGTATGCTTACAAAATTTATGCCCTCGCTGAGGCAATTAATGAGGATTGCTATCATATAATAAATAAAGATATTTTCATAACAAAGAATTTAAGACAGAGGAATCCCTAAGCCTTAGGAGGAGTATTAAAAAAGCCTCCAATTTAACTAGTGCTAGACAGGCCCATCTCCATAAAACTCTAGATTTTCCTCTAAGGCTCCACAGAAAGCCCTTGAATGGCATACACGATTGACAACCAAAAGCCTTCAAATCTGATTCCGTCCTTTTTAGACAAATGAACTTTGGAGGAAGTGATACTCTATATTTTCTTCTCTCCTTTAATACAAGCTGCAGATACACGGAGAAAGGTTCTAATTTCCATGCTTTATTCAAGATTTTATGTGAAGACTCAAGACTCTTTATCTCTTTTGGGACATTAAACTTCCATGTCAAATTGATCATAGGGGTTTTGAGCTTCTAGCTTGTTTCTGTCTGGTTTATAAAGGTGGATCTTATTGAGAAAGCCCCTGGTTTCTAAAAAGTCCACAGTGTTTTGTCTGCTCCATCACCCAGTTGTTAAGTATCAATTGGAAGTTTACGATTTTGATGAAGAATGCACTGTTTTTGGCTACATCAAACCAAAGTCTTCCTTTGGAGCTATTAGTTTTACCTTTTAATATTTCTTGCATGGCATATGCTGGAGGTGATTTTTTAAGCTTATTAATATAATATTAGAGCTATTATGGTAAAGGAATATTTATTGTGTTTGTTAGTTGGCATAAATCGATCTGCTGTTTCCTTGCATATGTTAATTAAAAGTACTCCCTGCAGGTGTAGCTTTTATCTACATCCTTGCGAAGGTTCATCCATTCAGATCCTAACACAAGGAAAACTTAGCGCTCCTCGTATTTTGAGAGTGCATAAGGTCAGTTTTTTACTTTTATTTTTAATTCTTCATTTGTGGCTTTGCACGAGTATTTTCTATTTAGAAGGAACACACATTTCATTTCATCATTATCATATCAGCAAATAATAGTCTGCTTAAAATTTCACAAGCGGTGCCCTTGTGAAAAGTATCTGAGGTAGGTCAATAAGCTAAATGAGTTTTTTAATTATTCTTTTTCTCATGCTCCTCCTCCTCCTCCCAACTCCAACCCCAACACCTTGGACCAATCATCTCCTTAGGAGGGGGTGTTTAGATATAAGGAGTGGTATAGTGAGGAGTGAGAGTTATGAAGTCTAGAGAGTTGTAAACAATTAGGGTCCACCGTGTAAGGAGTTGATAAGATTGAAAATTGATTTTTTTAGTAGTGACCCACCAACTCCGTGGGTCAAACAAGGTGTGGACTTCACAACTCCTTTCCAAATCTTACTCTTCATAACTCCTTGGGTCAAACAAATAAGCACTTGCGCTCTTTTGGTGAAAGGGTTACGGTGTTTCTTTCATGGAGTTGAATGCTTTGTGGCATGGGGTTATTGTGAGCAGTACTCTCTCAACCTTCAAAGCAGAACACTCAACTGAAATGACAGGTTCCTGCAAGTATATTTCTGCGGAGCTTCGAACTTTAGTAAAAACTTCACTAATAGGTGGGAGTGTAGTAAATTTTCTCTTAAGTTCAATACGTGGAAGTGTATTATTATCAAATATTCTATGATAAACTTCATTGATTTCAACATGAAGGCTGACAAGGACTTTGTGAAGATCAACATCCATCCATTGGTTTCTCGTGATGCATTTCAGATCAGTTCACAACCTGCTTGATTGCCCAAATTTGAATACATCTAGTTCATACAATTTTTATTTCTTTATTTCTTTTTTCTTTTTTTATTATAAGAAACCTCAGTTGACATAATCCAAACTAGGTCATACTGTTTGGCATATCATTACAATTTATTTACTCCATCATAGAATTCACAAGTCAATGATATCCATGCAGTTTTTAAACACGTCCCAACTCATAAACGAAGGATCATTGTGGGCAAGTTTCTTTTTTCTTTCTCCCTTTCTTTCTTTCTTTGTTTTTGGAGAAGGGATGTTTCTTATGGTTAGCAGCGGGGCTGTGCAATTTGTTATGAGATGCTAAAGTCTGGGGTTATTCAACCTGCTGCTGTGCATGCCCATCTTCCAGTTAGGGTACTCTTAGTCATGAAGGATGGTAGCTAACATTTTGCATGTGCTAAGAGGCTCATAATTTGGTGTCCATTGAGGATAAGTACCATAGCCCAACAATAGAGAAACTTTTAGATGAATGGGAGGATGCAACTATCTTTTATACTATTGACTTCAAGTTTGCATACGAAATTGTATGCAAGAAGATGTGCATAAAGTCAATACTAGTTCCTATTGGGATCTTGTAACTGGTATAACTTTTATACCATATGTGGTATCAAAAGATCCGTAGATTAGATAGATTGTTTGGACATCCAGTTGGATAATTTATGAGCAGAAGGGAAATTGGGAAATTTTATGCCCAACTGAACCCTGTTACTATGCTGTGCTTGGAGGTCGGTGATTTACAAGGACTGCCAGCACTTCGTGTATTTATCACCAACATTTCAGGACCTAGTCTTTTGCTTTAATCTGCTAGAGGATTTCCAACAGAGTCGCATCTGGTCACCTGACAATCTACTGTGTAATTTCTAGTGCACTCAGTTACTTGCTGAAATTTAGTTTGTCTGTTGAAGAATTTTAATTATAAAAATTGTGCTATAATTTGAGGTTGATTGAATGTGATATTGATCCCCATTTGTCTTTTAATAATGTAGGTTGTAAATTATGTCATAGAGAAGATGGTTCTTGACAAGCCATTGGATAATTTAAATCCAGACGTTCCTTTTGGTCCTGGGCTCTCTTCGACAGTTGGAGACGTATCATTTCGATCTGGTTTAAAGCCTTGGCAAAAGCTTAAGCCTTCTATAGAAATCTTATGCAATAATCAGGTAAATGAAAGTACATTGTCTTGTCTGTGTGGAAGAATAACGGTTTATCCTTTTTGCTAGGCGATTAGGCACTCAAAAGAGTTGTAGTACTGAGTTGTACTTTAGGTTTCTTATTTAACTCAAGTTGAACTGTAATTACTGTTTTGGTTCATTTTCCATTTTTTTACCTCACTTTACACCCTTGAGAAGAAAACACAACTTTTTATTGAAATGATGAAAAGAGATTAATTTGTGAAAATAAGTCAAACTAATCCATAGACAAACAAAGAGCTATGCTGGAGAAATGAAGGCCTCCCATTTTATACCATACATTACACTGTTAACATACTCATGTAATTAGATTTGAATCTAGATGATACGGGCTGCTTAGTTTCTTTCATAATCATCATCTGCATTGTTTGTTTGCATATTCATCCTTGTTTTTAATAAAATGAAAATTGTGTCATTCTGAATTTGGGTCCCTTGTGAAAACTAGATAAAATTTTGCTTCTAGTCTAGTCAGTTTTTTACCATTATTTCTCATCTTTCTGAATGGGTGCGTGCTGAAGTTCATTGATGCTGTTTCATATATCTTTGTATCTATTATCTATTATCTAATATACAGCTTACTGCTCAAAGATGACAAAGGAATGCATTAAAATCTTTATATGTTTTGGGATCTTACAAAGTAGAAAAGCTGAGATTGTATTGGGTTTTGTAATTTTTATGCTCATTTTGTAAACTCTTAACAATTGATCATGGGCAAAAACATACAGTTAACAATTTAGCAGCTCCCCTTTCACTTTCTCTCTGTTCCTTATTTTTGGGTTCTATCCATTACAGGTCTTGTCTCCTGATATGAGTTTAGCCACAGTTAGGAATTACATTTGGAAGAAGCCAGAGGATTTAGTTCTCAATTACAGAGTGGTTCAAGGCAGGTGAACACATGCAATAGGTGCGTATGGCTCTTCTATTGTGCATGAAGTTTCTCTTCCTTATGAAAGTTCTGACTAGGCAAAAGTATTGGTTTGCAATGAAAGCTTGTTTCTCATTAAGGGGGTGCTCTTTAGCCTTCAATAGTGTTTACTATTGAATTTTGCACATTTAGTGAGGAACTCCGTTTTACAACTCCATGTCCCAAAAACAGAATTTCTAGGACTTATATATGAACTTTTGACTTCATAACTCAACTAAGTCCTCAAACATCTCCTGAAAAAGTCCCCATCTTCGATGGATTTTTTGTGGGATTGGGATTATATATCAGTTTAGTAATAGGTGAACATACCTTTATGCTATTACTGATGACAATTGATTGACAAATAACTTCTTATTTTCTAGCTTTTTAGATATACGTTCACTCGTTTCTCTGTCTTTGAACTAAAAGAACCATTATACAAAAAAAAAAAAAAAAAAAAAAACAGAATGTAAATAATTAGGCTAAACGTACCAAGTAGTCCTGAATTCTCAGGTAACTCTCAATTTGAACTTTAATCTTCTAAAAATTTCAATTCTACAAAAATCTTATGTCTCGTCCCCTCACATTATTGTTTTATTAACATATTTGAACATGGAGGTACACAAACCTGGAAGAAATGAATTTTGTTGATGGGTAGGTTGGATTTTAATAATGGACAAGTAGAATTTAAGTTGCCTAGCTATTCAAGTTGCTTCTCCAATGTGTTCAAATATGTGAATCAATAAAGTGATAAATTTAATGATGTTAACACTTTTAACAAATTTTTTACGAAGATCTAATTACATTACAAGGGTAAAATTGAGAATTGCGTAAAATATTGTATGACATAATTTTCTTGTTAGTTAGCTTTGTGGTTGCTTATAGTCCAAAAAGGAAGAAAATGCGAGTGTTCTCGAATAGTTTGCAAACATAAAAATCATAAAAAAGAAAAAAGAAACAGGAATTTTGTTTCCAAAACAAACACGTTTGAGAAATCTTTAAAAAGAAACAGAAAAACAGAAGATAAGATATCAAAATATGTGCACAATATCAAACGGGTTCCTGAAAGAAGGGAAACAAAAAATCTACAACCTTCACTGTGGCTAACCTTCTTGAGCTGTTCTTTTCCTGTTTAAACATTTATGTAGGTGATTCTTTTGCTGAGGAAACTGGGAATGTTGCTTCATTTTGGGGTGCTTGATAGGAATGAAAGCGTTTAATCCAGGCATTGAAAATCTGAACATCATCAACCCATTTCTCAATTCCGCATTGTTTCTCGAACCTGCCGAGAGTTTTTATGTTCATCATTTCGAAGGTGAAACTGCGGGCGTTATAGATTTTTCGATCTTCATCTTTTGCCTGCAAGGTGTACGTTTTTACAAAATACTACAGTAGGGAAGAAGAGCCTTGGGTTATGGCATGGAGGTATTTTTTTCTTGACTATGGAGGAGAAACCAGCAGTATGAAAAGTTGGTGGGAGGGACTAAGTTTAGATTAATGATGTGGAAAGCTGTGTAGATTTGAATGGTGGCTTACATACTTTAGTCTTAGAAAACCAAGTTGTGAAGGTTATTTTTGTTTTTATTTATTTATTCATAAATAAAAGGAGGTCTTCTCTCTTTGTGCTCTTCTGTTGTTACAGAGCTCTTCTATTTTCATTTGAAAATTTTGCCCTACTTCTGCTGGTTCTCCTGCATTGATTTATTGAATTCTGTTAACTCGAATGCCTTTGTTCATTTAGTTCTTATTTGGCTACATGAATTTTAGTGATCGTAAAACCTATGAAATTATTTTGAATTATGAGATTTGTCTATTGAATAAAAATGATTGATTTCTTTATACAGCAAACATGAGAATGACTAAATACATTATCATTTTTAGCCACTTCTTGATATTTTAATATTCCTTTTTCTTTCTTGAAAAACTTGGAAAAATCAAATTGATTTGACAATGACTAATTACATTATCATTTTTAGTCACTTCTTTTTAATGCCCCCACTCCTTTGAACCTTTTCTACTAATTTTGAAACTACGTTTGGAAGACGTTTTTACTAAAATATTTAAGGGTGTTTCAATCATTGAACATGGTAATATAATTCATAATTCATATTTGATTAGAATGTTTTAAGTTTGAATTATAATACTAAACTCATTTCGTTCGTGTACTTTTTTATTAAATAAAAGATAGAAAAATACTATATATATATATATCTTATTGTTGGACCTAGTAAAACGATAGATTTGCATTATCTCAAAATTGGCATTGGACAATTTCTTTCCCCAATCGACCTCTTTCTTCTCTTTTGGGGAAAGACAACAAAAGTGTATGTCTCTTGCACCAACTTTTGAGGCAATTGCCAAAAGAAAGTGGTGGCTGATACTTTCCAATCTTGGTTTTATTTTGGTGATTTGCTTTATATTTAGTTTTTCTGGGGATGGCAAGTAAATGTGGAAAGTGTGTCTTCATGATCTTTCATCAATTAAAATATACTCAAAACATAAAATATCCCTCTATCTTCTTTGTATCTAACTTTTCAACACTATTCTACTATTTTATTTTTTAGTTCTTAAAAATGATCTCTTTAAACCCTATGTGCCAAGTTTTGAAACTTATTTTAACAATTTGTTTTTGTTTTTGGAATTTTGTTAAGATTTTGACTCTTTAGATATAATTATGGTAAGAACTTGATTGAAAATAAACTCAATTTATATTTTGTATTCACTATAATTTAGACTTGCTATCTTGTAAATTTTCTACTATTATTTTCATATACATATTATAGAAACACTTGAGTTACTGAAATAAATTCTGAGACAAAGCAAATTTGCAAAATGATTTTTTAGTTTTTAAAACATAACTTGATTTTTGAGAACATAAGTAAATAGTGATAAATAAAGCGTAGAAAATGATTTTCTTAAAGAAAGTATTACTTTAAAATTTTGAAAAACAATAACTAAAATAAAAAAGACCCATATGATTATTAAAGTTAAAATTTTCATTTTTATGGTTAATAGGTCATTTCACCTGATTGCCATATATTTCAAGTCCATATATGTACTAAGTTTAAAGTTGAAATTATATACATAAAATTCAATTTTAACTTTAAATTTTACCTCTAATATATTATTTATCATCTAAATTTTTTTAAAAAAATTAAATATATCACAAATTTATTAAATATAACAATAAAATATAAAACCTTATTAGAATTTGTAGACTAGTTCACGAATTGTCGCAAATCTATGGACAATAAAAAAAAATCCATATGTAATGTGTATATATAGACCCAAATTATATGAATTACAGCCTATGGTATCGAGCATAGTTCAACTAATCGTCTAACATACAAACTAACATACGAACTTCTAGTGTACTTTGAGATAAATGGACAAGAGCTTCCTTTCGTGGCCAAATATAGACTACACACGTAAATATCTTTGTTTGAAAGCAACGTGACAATTAGATACTGAACCATCTAATCTCAGTAGTTTTGTTTAGTTTTCTTTCTCAAAAGTTTCGATAACTTTTTTATTATTACTATTAGCACGAAATGGAGTGCGATTCATGAGTGGCTGAAATGGAGCGCGAGCAAAGCAAGAGCTCATGGGTACCAGCAGCCGATTATTCTTCTCTCTCTCGTTCATGGACCCACATGAGCTCACAATTCTTCATAATTTTAAGCTCCAGGCTCGCCAATGTCCCACTGTAGTTTCTACTTTATCAGCACTTTTTCTGTTCGCTTTTTCCAATGCATTGTTTATTTATTATTATCTTTGATTAATACTAGCACGCGTATGGTTCTCATTGCTCAATTATGAATGAGTCTGTGGGACACTGTTCCCTTTTTACTCACCCTGCTTTTGTCTGATTCCTTCCGGACAGTTCTTTGATACGTGTTCCAAAAGAATTTTGAAGCTTCGGATTAGTTAATACGTATAGCTATAAAGGGTTGCTTTAAGCTAACCCTTTTTGTTGCTGAATCCCTTGTGATTCATTTTGTTCTCAACTCAATGCAGAACGTGTTGGTTGGGTTGTTTTTTAGTTCGTGAGTTCAAGGGGATTCTTTCTCTGTTTCTCTTTGGAAACTGAATGTTTGTTTTGTTTAAGTTGTTTTGGGAAGTGGGAAGTGTTGGAATCTTGAAGTTGTTTTCTTTTTTTGAAGCTGAAGAAAGAGTCTGGCTTACCTCATTGCTTGGATAAGTTATGGCATCTTGTTTAGGAGTTGGGGTGTCATTGTTTGGAGCTTCAGTTCAAAAGAATAGGCATTCATGGGGAGTGCGAGTAAGAAGTGAAGGTAGAGCTTCAGCTGATTCAGTTTCAGCTGTGGTGAATGGAGCTACTGTGGTCGGGGAGGAGGGAAGTTCGTCTTCAATAGATAAGGCCAATGGTTGGTTAAAGTCTAAAGCTGCAGAGAAGAAGATCAAGTTGAAAGATGATGTTCCAGAGAAGTTGGAGCTATTTTGGGATGATGGATATGGGACTGTGACTGTTAAAGATTACTTTGATACCGCCAAAGATTTTACTCAGCATCCTGATGGCGGTCCACCTCGCTGGTTTTGCCCTGTTTCATCTGGATCTCCATTAAAGGGTTCTCCAATTCTTTTGTTTTTACCAGGTAATTATTTTCCACCAGTTGACAAGTTCAAAACTGAAATGGGTGTTTTGTGATTATTTATTTGAAAAACAAATTTCAATATTTAAAATATGGAATGACTAAGTATAGAAAGTAGGGGAATTGGGAAACGGTATGTCTTCACTTCTGATTATGACCTTCTTCTGCGTTTTTAATTGTATTGGAATTTGTACAAAAGAAAGAAACTGTTTTTTTTAAAAGGAGACAAGCTTCAATATTATTAATTAACTCAATATAAGCTTCCTACGGTAGACAGAAGCAAAGCTGAAAAGTAAAAACTCAACAATAAAAATACAAATTAAAGCCCGTCAAAACTACAAAAGCACAAATTCTGAACTAGCAATTGGGGGAAACTGCATTTAATCTCTTCAGATGAAGGCAGTCCAGTTGAGGCAGATGTCCTGTATGGAGTGATAAGCAAGAAACTGTTTTTAATAGAACTTTAGAGAACAAGAGCTCTTAATACATTGTTTTCGAAGAATTGTAGTAAATACTTCTTGTCCTCAAGAAAATGCATCCAAACAGTTCTCTAAGCTTCTATCTAATTTGGATTTGGTATTGATTTTGTACTCTGTAGGAATGGATGGCACTGGATGTGGCCTTATCTTGCATCATAAAGCTCTTGGGAAGTAAGCCATTTACTTCTGATACCGTTGAATTGATGCTCCTAGAAATTTGTAATGGTTCTTTGGTGGAGTGGTAAAAGAACCAAGAAAAAGAGAAATTTTAAATGCGCTTTGAACGCCAAGATACATTAGATATTTAAACTTGACCATGCTAGTATGAATAACTGGAATCATTATGTAGACAAGATAAATTGTCACTTTAATTTATTGCCATTGGAAACTTAGTTGTTTGCTCTTTTGCCTCTCTCTCTGCATATGCACATGGCCGTCTGTATAAGCCTCACTATTAATTCAAGTTTATTATGCTGCTTCTCAAATTTGATTAGCGTTCTTTCATTTTTATATTTAATTTAGGAATTAGGATAATAAAGTGTTCGAATGGGTAACATTTCTTTCACTCGTAAGTAAATTCAGCATCCAATAAGGTATCAATCTTCTGATGCAGGGCTTTTGAAGTTCGGTGCCTACATATTCCTGTTCAAGATCGAACGCCATTTGAAGGTTTATACATTTTTTTAGTGTCCAGAATATTTCCATGGATACAGTTTTATGACTACTTCCAGAGTCAACTTTTCCCCTGTTAAATTGAAACAACTTTGAGGTAGAGCTATGTAACCGATACGCTGTTCACTTGTGCTCCTGGTTTCTAGTTTGAGGGAAAATTGGCAACTTACCTCACTATGATGCGTGAAAACAATATTCCTCCTTTCCTTTCCCTATTGAGTGGGCGAGTTCTACTTAAAGTGTTGTTACGAAACCAACAATTAAGAAAATAGGAAGCATGTAAAGATCGACAGACAAATAGCATGGTTCATTAACAATGTGTTAACCACATCCATAGAGAACAAATATTATTAGGAAAATGTTTAGAAGATAATACGGTGTCACTGGGTTAGACCTCTATACTAAGTGGTTCATAGCCTTACATAACGAATTCAAGGCATTCCAACGGTATCAACTTGAATATGGTTGTTTGTCAGAAAATAATGATATGAAATCAACATTTTAGTATACAACCTTGACATAGTTAAGATTAACTGAAGTTAGGTATTTTAGAATTATTAGTCTAACTTCCTGTAGTATTTAGGGAGTTCATATAGAACTGTGGCTGGACATAAAACTTTAACTTGGTAAGGCTTACTTATCGTTACTGTTGATTAATATTTCGACATTTCTATATACTGCTGATGAAACGGACTTGTGTTTTCTGAAGGCCTTGTGAAGCTTGTTGAAGAAACTATCAGGTCAGAGCATGCTTGTTCCCCAAACAAACCAATTTATTTAGTTGGGGACTCATTTGGAGGATGCTTAGCACTCGCAGTGGCTTCACGTAATCCTAAAATTGACCTTGTTCTCATTTTATCAAATCCAGGTTGGTTCCCTATTTGCAGTTTAACTTCAAGTTCATGGCATGGTTTGGTCATGCTCTTTTGAGTAAGTCTGACAATTTTTTGTTCTTCCATTAGCTACTTCTTTTGGCCGGTCTCAATTGCAACCCCTGTTTCCGTTTTTAGAAGCTATGCCTGATCTACTACATGAAACAGTTCCTTATGTTCTTAGCTTTATTATGGGTAAGTGCTATTAATTTTTTTTTTTCTTTTAGGTATATAAGATTTATTATTGGGAATTCAGCGGCAACCATTTTCTTTTTTTATCCATCTTGCCATTCATACCATTTTTTCAATTATTATTATCTATATTTTTTTATGGCGCCATTGCACCACTTATAATGTTGAAGATCATATTTCATGATTGCTGTGTTATGGGATGATGATGAAATATTAGCCGTAAGAAATAGTAAAAATGACCGTTATGAGTGACTCAACTGGCATTTACCATGGTGAGTGACTCAACTGGCATTGTGCTTATAAAATTAACCTCGAAGTTAAAAGGTTTGATTCCCTATTCTATGCTTTAATACGTTTCTTTGGAAGAAAGAAAAATGGTGGAAATTGAGGTTTATATATTTTGGCAATTTGTGTTCAAAGGATGTGACTCTAATCAACTTTAGAGATTCACTAAGGAAACCACCTCCTTCTGGGATTCCATTGATCCCACCAAGTATTGAGATCAATAGAAATAGAGTGATGGAAAAATGCAAAGCTATGCCTAAGATATGGTGCACTTGTCACTGCTTTTTTTTTTCTTACTACCTTCACAAAAAGGAACGGCAAGGGCTAAATTTGAAGGATCTAAGGTACTAAGGCTACTCTTTATCGTTCACCATGAATCAAAAAGTATCAATGAAAAGCATTGAAGATGTGGAAATTGACATTCTGATTTGCTTTGTGAAATTGTTAAGGTATATTTGGCCCAAGGTGTCGTGAGGTCCACTCTTTATTTGGTCCAAGGAGTTAGTGGATTCCACTACTAAAAAGATATTGATTTTATATTTTATATCTTATCAACTTCTTATACCGTAGATCCCTAGAGTTTTCAACTCTCCTGATGTTACTACTCCTTACTCTTTACTATTCAACTCTTTACCCTAAACACTGCAAGGAGAGTTTAATGTTTATGTTAGTTTGGTTGTTCACGTTCAAGGTGGGAATGGATGGATGGAGGTAAATGAATGCCCTTTTTTGGTAAATAATTTCTACAGATAGCAGAAATAATTATTTGGGAAGGTTAATAATTAAGGACTCGTCTTCTTATTTTTTTATTTTTTACTTTTTATTTTTGGAAGAAACCTAAAAAGGAAAAGAGAGAACCCAAAGGGCATAGGAAGAGAGAATCCCCTCTCTAAAGAGCCCTTCAATCTTGAAGAACCAAAGGAGAATAATTACACACACACACAAAAAGTTTCTATAGCACCACCGTAATGCAAAAACCAGCACTGCTACAAAAAGAAAAACTATTGAAATTCTTTGTTTTATTTTCAGATATAATCTACAGAACGTTTGTGTTTTAGATAAGAAAATTTGGCAGACCTTTTTCTTGTGTTATTTAGTTTCGTTGAGTAGTTTGGTGCAGTCTAAGGATTCCTGGATTCCTTTTTAGATATAACTTTATTAGTATTTCTTAAACAATACATGGATTTGTACTTATGATTAAAATATGAAACCATGTTTATTTCTTCTGCTACACCAGGTGAACCATTGAAAATGGCAACGGTCAATGTTGAAAGCAAGCTTCCCCCAGTGCAACGATTTGAAAAAGTATCACAAAATTTGACTGCTTTACTACCATATCTTTCGGTAAGGAGGATGTAATGGTTTGTCTTTCGTGGAATCTAATTATAGTATCAACTTTGCATTTTAAATATTAATTTACAAAATAAACCTTAACAATTAATAAACATATTATGTACCCTTTACTATCATGGAGAAGTATCCATCTCATTTTTCTTTCCACCCTCACAAACAAGCACAATTTCCTTCCTAGTTTGCTGTTGCTTGCATTTCTTTTCCATCACTATCAACTTTTAAATATCTATGTTAATTAGATCACATTTAAAAAATAGAAAAGTCTTTTATGGTCATGTCTGACACATTTACGATAAAACTTAATATTTTTTAGGTGAATTTTTTGGTTGTAATTAAGAATATGAATAGAACTGTATTATTGAGCATAAGTATTTTTTTTCATTTTTTCAATGTAAAGTTATGTTTCCTTCTTAAAAAAATGAATAAGACATCAACATACCATGCCCTCTTAATTTAAGTTGTTGAATCCAATGGTATTTTAATACGATTTTAAAAAAAAAAGTTTTGATTGAACCCAGTCCTTTTCTTTCCAATCAAATCAAGTCACTTGTTGAGTGTTTTGCTAATTTCTATCTCCAGAGGTGTGGAGGACATATGATGTGAAATCAAAATATATTTCATTTATTGAGATGAAAATCCGAAGTATATGTATTTTAATTTGATGATGTAGTTATGTATACCCAAAAAATAAAAGATCGACAGACTTCTTATAACCTCTCTCAATAACTTATGCTTACCCGACCTAGTACAGCCCTGCCATTACAGAAATTGGACCCAATAAACATCTTATTACCGAATTGATAGTCATAAACTCACACATCATATCTCTTTTGATATTCTGTAATAGTAAGGACTTGATTGGAGAAAACAAATCAATACAAGGTGAACTTATTTATTTATTTTTTTAAAATTGTATATATAGTCTTATTAATTTTACTAATGTGTAAGTTGGTTTATTATAACTTCAAGCCATGCTTAGCAGGGGCTTGTCTATGAACTCCCTTACTCATGGTTATGAGCTAAGGCAATGAAGTTTACTTGCAGTACTCTAAATTAACTTATCATATTTTAGGCATTGTAATTTTCGCACATGGTTGACTAATTGAGTTGAAATAGAGTTGAAAATGCCTGAAAAAGAAATTTGAGTTGAAATTTCTTCTCGTCCATTCTACTTTCAGGATTTGGCTAGCATTATACCGAAGGATACTCTTCTTTGGAAGCTGAAGCTGCTCAAATCAGCTGCTGCGTACGCTAATTCTCGACTCCATGCTGTTAATGCGGAAGTACTTGTGCTTGCTAGGTACTTGCCCTGAACTGAGTGTGTGTGTGCATGGTGTGAGTGGTATTTGTTCTTTTGGATGAATAACTGAAGCACTAAACTTTCTGGGAGACAAAGGGGGAAAACGGTTACAAGAGCATGCAGAAATAAAACCCAGAAAAGAGGAGGAAACTATAAAATGAATCTCCAATCAAGTAAAACAAGATCTAAAGGATAATTACATAAAGGTTCACTATCAAAGCCGAGAGAGAAACATAGAACCTTACAAAGGACCAAATATCACTCAAAGTTCTCTCAATGTCTATGAAGATTTCATCGTTTCTCATTCTCCAAAGGCTCCACAAAACAGCACACAACCTGACTCGCCAAATAAACCTTTAGCCTTCTCGCCTTGGGAGGATGAAACAGAATGCAACTATTGATGAGTGTGAGTTGTGTGTTAAATACAACACTACAAATATGTCAAATTACAACACTACAAATATCTCAAATTGCTGCTTCACTTGTTAAATTTTTTCGTTTTGTTCCCACAAAATCCATTGGATTAATTAAATGGAAACTTATAATTATATGGTATGTTGTGGAACAGTGGATTAGATGGTTGTCAGATTTAGCAAGTGGCTAATTAGTCATTAAATAATATAATGTGTTTATTGGGAAAGTGGGGAGGATTCACATGTGAAAACTCAACTAACCTCACCATTTGTAAGATAGGCTCTCCAGATAGGTGGGATACTGCTTCTATTACTAATTTGTTTTGAGATGTGACTTCATGTTATCTAATATGGTATGAGACTCCATGAATTCCAAATGAAAAATTGGGATTTGATTCAAGAATTGTAAGCCCAAAAATGCACCATAATGAAATTCAATGTTCTGGAGTTTCATAACTAGTCTAATGTTCTTAAAATTAATAAGAATTTGTTATGCCTTTCAGTGGCAAGGATAACATGGTTCCAAGTGGTGATGAATCCCTACGACTTCGAAGATCATTGCAAAATTGTACAGTTCGCTATTTCAAGGAAAATGGGCACACCTTATTATTGGTACGTAGTATGGTAGATAATACTATGATGCTTTGCTGGTAGAAACATAGTCTGGTTTATAACAAAAATCCTCATTCATGATAGGAAATTATCAAAACTGCATTATATTCTCCAATTTTTAAGAATGAATAGTGCTGTTTGGCTGGAATTCAGTGTTTCAAATTTGGGTTTCTCTTCCAAGGACTCAAAGTCCAACACTCTTCAACTTCTCATTGGGATTTCCTTTCCTCCATCAGCTCAATTACTTTGGTCTAGTACAGTGAATGTTTAATTTCTGAAATTTGTTAGAGCCGAATCATTGTATCTTCGGAATGCTTTGAAATCGTGGTTTGATTGGGCTAAACACAAAAGGCACTTAGCTAGTGTTGCTCACCACTTAGTTAGTTTTGCCATTTGATACCATATTTAAATCATCAATTGACTCAAAAACTTAAGTTTAGGGGTGAAAGTAAATTTAATACAATATCTAACGCTCTATTTTCGTTTTCTACTTCTTTCTTTCGTTATGTTGGGTTGAATTTAGAAGTATTTGTTTCTAGTTATTTTGACTCTTGTGTTTTTTGTTTTTTATTTTTTATTTTTTATTTTTTGCCTTTTGTTTTACTTTTTCCATTTAGAATATTTACTCTCGTTCATTACTTAAAGGAAAATATTCTGCTGTTTTCTGTTTTTGAAAATTATCTGTTTATCTAATGCTTTCATATTCCTGTGTCTCATTCAAATTAACTAAAATGTTTTTGCTTCTGATCAATGAAATGCTGCTAAGAGAGCTGCACCATGCCCGTAACACTCTTTTCTTTCTCTGCCTCAAGTAAAATCATATGACTTGTCAGCATGATATCATGTAACAGGAAGATGGTATTGGTTTACTGACAGTAATTAAAGGCGCTCAAAAGTACCGCCGATCAAGAAAGTACGATACTGTTTTGGATTATCTTCCACCCAGTTTAGCAGAGTACAATTATGCTTTTACTCAAGTGACGGGGTAATTTTTACATCAGTTAGTGATTATTTCCTTCCCTCTCTTGGTAGTTGCCTTAGGCTTAAATTGTGTGCTTGAACATTGATCAAATTCTTTATGTAATGTAATGTATGTTAAATTACCAACACCAGCAACTCAAAAATTAAACTTATCACATACGTTAAATTTAATCTTTTAATCTATACTTTCGCACACCTGTAGACCCAAACATTTATGGAAGGCCCAACTAGGAATCTTTTAATCTATACTTTCGCACACCTGTAGACCCAAACATTTATGGAAGGCCCAACTAGGAACAAGTGGGATTCAATATTAATTGGAAATAAAATTTACGAGAGTTTAGATACAATTTTTCTTACTCTTATACCTCCTTAATTTTTGTAGAATAGAAAATATACCAAGACTCATTACAACATAGGGAAAAAAATATAGAGACAACAAAGACCAAATATTGGCAACTAATATTTACTCACTAGTATTTATAAATATTAGAAACTCCAACAATGTATTTGTGCAAATTGACGATATCAAGTTATATTTTTTTGGAACGTTGAATATTTATTGTTTATATATATATATATATATTTTGTGTGTGTGTGTGTTCATTTCTCTATTGACAAACCAAAATTTTCATAATAAAAAAAATCACCTTTCAGATGGACAATAATACACTTGAGGCTTATTGTTAACAATACAATTATCTAGGCTGTTGTGATAGGTTCCCTCTATATCTGATTCTGGGCTTTGCAACACCATGCATGAATCAACCTTTTTAAGTTTCTTCTCACATTTACGTCTGTTGGCAGAAAGTTAGAAAACTACTAAAAGCTATTCTACATGTGGCAGACTATTTCATTTTCTCACTGGTTCTACAATGTTCTCAACTTTGGGAGATGGAACTGTAGTGAAAGGTCTTTCTGGAGTTCCTAAGGAAGGTCCCGTGTTGCTAGTAGGTTATCACAACTTATTAGGATTGGAGCTAACCCCTTTAGTTGAAGGATTCTTGAGAGAGAAGAGTATTTTGGTTCGTGGAGTAGCACATCCGGAGTTGTTCTTAGGAAACCTCGAGTCTGAATCTCCTGAAGTATCTTTGATTGACTGGGTGAAAGTATTTGGTGCAGTACCAGTCACTGCTAACAATCTATACAAATTGTTATCACAAAAGGCACACGTTCTTCTCTATCCTGGGGGTGCACGCGAGGCTCTTCACTACAAGGTACTTCAAGCTCCTAAGTTCCATCACCTCAAAAAAAAAAAAAAAAGGAATTGCAGTTCAATAGACATCAACAGCTGATGGTTGAAATTAAGGGTTTCCCATATTCATTCACTTTTTCCTCTGAAAACTTACAGGGTGAAGAATATAAGCTGTTCTGGCCAAATCAACAGGAATTTGTGAGAATGGCTGCTCGTTTTGGGGCTACAATTGTACCATTTGGTGCTGTTGGAGAAGACGACATAGCACAAGTAAGTTCGATACTATATCCTTTGATTTATTGTGTTCACTCACCATTTGGTAGCTCTAGCATAAGAAGTTTTGATAGGAGTATGACCCCAATCTTGGGACGAGGAGTAAGAAAGCAATTCGAAAACTGTATTACAATATAGAAAAACGAACTTAGAATTCTCAAGCACTTTGAGAGGGTTGGCCACTTGGACTCTCCCAAAATAACTGCATTCCAAATTCTACTTGCTTTCACCCCCACATACCCACTCCATTGATCTATTTTTTCTACTAACCTACTCCTTTTAGCTAATGTCTCGTGATAAGCTATGTCCCTTATTATCCTAATAACAATTCATATTTTCTGACTAAACCTTTTTTTAAAAAAATCAATTGGAAGGCCCTTATTCGTTAGTTTCTGTTGGGGAGGGCCCTCTTGTCCCTTGCCATTAGGTTGTTCTTTTTTGTTCTATGAATATACATGTTTCTTATAAAAAAAATCAATAATATGTGGGGACAGAGATTTAAATATCTAATCTTTTGGTTAAGAATATAATGCCAACCATTTGAGCTTGAACTATGCTCAAGTTAGCTTCCTTGCTAAAACTTTTAATTAGTTTCCCTAGATCTGTAGGTTGAGAATTTAGAAAACTGGATTTAACAAGCCATCAAGCCCTATAACTTGAGTTTGTAAAACAACTAACCAAATGTCGTAAATCCTCACCCAACCCCCTCATCTCAAACAAGGAGCCAAATGGGCCCTGAGAGTTTGGGGCTGATAACCCAAGGGTGCCTTTCAGAGACATGCATATTTTTCTTGTTTGATCCTGATCGGTTGAAGGGCAATGCAGTGGTGTTGAGTCATATTGGTGTCCATAAGGGGATCATGGTATTCTCTATCATAGAAAAATGAAGGAAGAATTTGACGTTTCATGGAAATTTTAGAGGGAATGCAATTTTCTTTAGCAAATGAGTTTGCTGAAAGCTTGACACTTTCAGTTTCTCGTTAAAAAAACAATAAATAAGTAAATTGTTAAATTTGTTTAATTAGACAAACATTTGTGCAACCTTGTCTAGATCTTCATGTTTGAAAAGAAATCATATTGTTATCACTTCCTTCCGGTTATTATTATCATCTTCATCTAATATCTATTTGCAGATGCTCTTAGATTATAATGACCTCATAAAGATTCCTATGGTTAGTGACTACATCAGAGAGGCAAATCAGAATTCTGCTAAAGTGAGGTAACTGTCCTTCATCCACATAGTGTATGATTTACCTATTGTTTATGTACATTATGCCTTGTCATCTCTACAAGCCCGTTCTCTCCTCTACATGTATACTTTAGTCTATCAATAATTTTCCCCCTTTAAAAAATTTTTTTGTTTTCAAAATGAAAAAGAAAAAAAAATCTTTGTCTTATTCTCATTTTCCTTTATGAAAAATCGGGCATTACAAATGTAAATTGAAGTTCATTTTTCTTTCTGGGTGTTGAATATGCTGCAAATTTCAGGGATGCGGACAAAGGAGAGGTTGGTAGCCAGAATCTTTTCCCGCCTCTGCTCTTTCCCAAAATACCCGGCCGTTTCTATTATCTGTTTGGTAAGCCAATAGTAACAAAAGGAAGAGAGGAAATCCTGAAGGACAAGAATAATGCAAACCAATTGTATGATCAGGTTAAATCTGAAGTTGAACATTGTTTAGCTTACTTGATTAAGAAGCGGAAAGAGGATCCGTATCGAAACTTTATCGACAGAACAGTGTATAAAGCCATTTATTCCTCTCAACATGAAGTTCCTACATTTGACCTATGAGAAATGATTCTTTAAGTTTAAGGTGATGCTTGGACTCTTATTAGTAACAAGTTACTGTCTTTTTCTTTCTGTAAAGTTTGATCGTTCCTTTTCAATAAAAATAAGTTTTATAGTGGTACTTACGCCTATGTATTTTGATATTGCAGTTGGATACAATCATTTTATTCAAGATTGAAGAACCTTCGGAGGTTTGCTTTCAAATATTTCCATCCGAATATGTCAAGTCGTGTTCTAGAAGGAAGATATCAACTGGTACGGATTATGAGCTTGATTTTGGCTTTGTTTTCTCCCATTCTAGCTTTAGGTGCCTGTACTATAAACAATTAGGAATACAAAGAAAGTCCAAACTCTGATTAAACCACACAAAAAAGGTTACCTTGTAAATTTTTAGCTTATTTGGTTACCCATTTTTTCTAATAGATACATAGCTATTGGAAGCTTTCCTGTCTTCTGGATTTGAATATTTAGACTTTGGATGAGTTCAATGAAGAAATTGTTATTGGCCTTGTGATATCAAAAAGTAAAAATTCCGAGAAGTTGGGGTACTGTTTGGTAATTCATAATGGGATGAATTTTCAATGGAATGTAATCCAAAACTCATGTTTGGATTGAACATTTTTTGTCTGATTTGTAATGTAAAATTATTCCGTTCCGACAGTATTCAATCCAACCATTTTCCTCACTATTCACGCATGTTGATCTCATTTTCGTTTTGTCTTTGATTACTCGCACTTTCCAACACTCTTCTAATTTTCAGTAATACTAATTACATTTTAGCTCTTTAAACATGTCATTTGTGTCAAATGCTGAGTGACTCCTTTTATCTTCTCTATGCCCTCTACAGAAACGTCAACCTCACCTTTGTTTTGTTATCTGTGTCAAACCTTGCATTGCTTTACATATTTATTCTCGAATCTATTTACAATATTGGTGGAAATTTAATCATAAACGGTTGAATCCTTTACATCTCAACAAGTTCAAATGGTTGGACTGAAATCTAACGAGAAAGTGTGTTAAATTTAAGCAATTTCTTTTATCATTTTAGGATTGCACCAACTCACCTTTGTAACGGCCAAATTGATGAAAAGAATCGTTATTGTTAATATATGTTAAAGTTGTTAATTTAGATCCATCGGTATTTAATTAGTACTTTATAATTAATTAGATAAGTGTTTGAAGATTATAAACCACTTTTAGTGTTATACAGAAGCTTTTGAAATATTTTGGAATCATATTTCAAAATATAATACTTATTCTTTCGGAGTGCTCTCTTAACCTTAGGGATGAACTTTCATTGTTTGGTTATGAATTTGATATAATACTTCTCTTCTACTACATCGTCTATTAGAATGGACTAGAAGACTTGTCCACAAATGTCGGTCCACAAATGTCGATCCATAAACTATTCATAATAATTAAGGATGGAATGTTGAGTTTTATTGCCACGTTAAACCACTCCTAAATCCAAAAGGTTCAAGTTATATATACTCAATATGATATTACTAATTTTAATATTGATCTTAGAGACTACTTGTTCAAGTAACCACTAAACCCATTTGAACAAGAAACTTATGATATGTTTAATGTTTTTTAATGAGAAATCAAGATGATCTATCAATTTAATGAAAATAACACTCAAAATATAATAGAACAAAATCTAACCATTACAACCATCATGACTAAATACAACCAAAAGAAGACAATTCTAATCGATTTGAAACTAAAAATTCACATGGCAACTAACCTTAAAAAGGATTGAGAGATTTAATGTTTCACAAATTGACCTTGATTGGCTATGAATACGACCTATTTAATCTATCGACACTTTTCTCACAAGTTTAAATACCGAACTTTTCCAATTGAAAGTTTAAGGGTATAATTGCAACTATTAACTATGCGTCAAGAATGATTTATGTAATTTGCTAAAAAAAAGTAGTAGTTGAACTACGCCATATTATTTTATATGAGTTCGATTTTTTTCCCCTAAAAATGCAAAACATTTACTTGGTGGTTATATATGTACAAGCTAATATACTCATAAGCCCTCTCTACCTAACTAAAAGTTTCAACCACCTCTAGGCTATATTCTAACTAAAAGTTGCATATATAATCCATCATAAGCCAAAATTGATTGAATACATTTAATCTCTTATATATATACTCAATTATTAATTTGCTTCAATATCAATTAAAGAAAGAATGACACTGAATACACAACCTTACCTCAAAACACAATCAAAGCAAGCTTATAGTATAAATTAATGATCATAATCTTTCTTGTGATAATGTGATGCACATTCTTAAACACCACAATATACCCAAAAGATTAGAATGTATCTAGAATAGTGTGAAATTGTGAAGGTTAGTATGAAATTTTCTTTTAGTTAATTAATTTTAGTTCCTTCTTGCACTTCCTAATAATAGATCAAAGAATAATCTATGACTTAACTAGTCAATTTTATTCTATGCTTAGTGCAAGTGTCAAAATATCAGAAGAAACCCAGATTTTAAGAGAATATGATTCTTTATCATTTATTTGAGTGGAGGGAATTGATCCCAAAAGGATAGTTGTTAGAACTAGCAGCGTTTCTATAAACAAAAAGTATCTATGAAGTTCCATACAGATTTATCTTGAAATGACCTGTTTATCAAAACCCACCACCCTTGTTTAAGATTCATTTCTATGTTCTTTCGGTAAATGATTTATATAAAACAGATTTTTCCATCTACCATGAAAAAGAATATTTCTGTTCTTTGCTTCAGTTTTTTAGTTTTGCAACATATGAGGATAAGAAATTATCTAAAAAGGTTGATTTTTGTTGAAGTTGATTTGAAGTATCCATATAATTTACTTTATTGTAACTTATTAACCATTTAACATAACATCACATATTATTTAAAAGTAATAATAATATGTTATTATTTAAATATCATCCACCTCTTATATTATTTAAATGTAGGGGTGAAATAGGACTCAAACTATCTATAACTATAATATCCACCTCTTATATTATTTAAAAGTAAGGGTGAAATAGGATTGGGTTGGGAGACATATGCTCAACCCATCCCATATTTTAGGGGTTGGGTTGAGTTGGGTTGCCCGAGTGTATATATAAATATTTAAAAAAAAAATTGTTTATAGTGGTTATAAAAGTTTTAAATTGTTACATATAAATTTCAAACATACATAATTCTAACTTCCATACAACAAATTCAAATTTTATATACCTCTAATTTGTTTTTATTAAAATAATATATATTATATTAATTTGGATTGGGTTGGGTTGAACCAAAATTTTCAACCCTGCAATCCGAGATCCAACCTAACCCGAAAAAATAAAAAAAATTTAATCCAACCCAACTCAACCTTTGTAATATGAGTTGGGTAGTCCGAGTTCAACCCATATTTGTACACTCCTATTTAAAAGTCTTCAATTAGCTACCGTAAACACATTATTTCAAAACTCTCAATTTACTACAAATTTTACTATTTGACATTTATCATCTTTTTATTCTTTGTTACCGTATCCGTTGTTTCTTTATCAAACTAAAATAGTCTGCACATCAAATATTATAATCCAAACTAAAATAACCTACACCTCAAACACAAACTATTTTAATTAAACTATAATGACTCAATAATTTCACATAGTTGAACCTAAAAAACTTAAGTTTTATAAGTTACAATAATCTTTTTGTTTTAGTTCATAAGTAAATATTTGAATTTCTAACTTCTTGGTCAATAAAACCATCGTGGGTTGACCATGTGGTAAACAAAAGATTTGAGTTTGATAATGATATATATTGAGGATGAATAAGTTTAATTCATGTGGTCACTTGACTACAAAAGATTTAATATTCTATGAGTTTTCTTGACACCAAAATGTTGTATGGTTAATGCATTGTCCCATGAGATTCGTCGAAAGGTGTGTTAGTCATTAGTTGCTTGCGACTTTAACTTGTTTGGCAAAATTAAAACTAGATTCCTTTCTTATCCTTGATCAATTCAAGAATTTTACAAGGAATTTCAAGGCTACACCGAAGGAAACATGAGCATTAAGAATAAAAATCTCTACCTATATTGAATTGGCATGCTTGAAGTTCCTATATAAACCATTTAGCACTAAAGAGAAAAGCCACAAGATCTCTAAGGCATAAAGAGTGAACATATCACACACCACTTAGGCTATGGCGGATTTTCGATACGGTTTCTTCGTTCGCCCGGACAACAAGAAGATCGAATCAAATCCTGCAGAATTAAAGAGCAAAGCAGGCCATATCTCCGACCCCAAATCCAAGCCACCTTATCTCGATGCCGGAGGAAGGCAACAACCTATTGCCATTCTTCCCCGAACGAGGTACGTTACACCGATCGAGAAATATACTGAAGAAGTTCATACTAAGAAGTATGAACCAGTGAAGAATTCTGATAAAGGGACTTTGAATTCACACCTTGCTATAAACCAGCGTATAGAATTCAATAAACTCTTAGCCAACGTTCAAAAGGAAGCAAGGCTGCCAAAGTATGAAATGAGATTATTAAGTGAACCAATGACTGATATTGGGAAGGCTATAGAGTGTTTGAAAGAAGTTGTGAATCTTGACTGTAGCAAAAATAATGCTTGTGCAGCATCAGCTCGTCGTAAAGACAGTTGCACAAAAACTATTGACAGCAAAGAAGCAGCACGGCGATACGGAAAGTTCGGGGCACCAGTTCCAGTGTCGAATGCTAATGTAGCAACCATTGACTGCAAAGAGGCTGCTAGGAAGTATAATGGTGCAGCAGTGTGAATCTAAATGAAGGAGGTTGTACTTTGTCGTGGATGTTTGTGATGATGTACTAAGTTTGCAAATATATAGGTACTGTGTGTCAAGTCAAAGGTGACTCCTTGCTTTTGTTTTATGTAAGCGAAAGGTGTGTGATACACTCTTTGTAATTTACATCCTTTTATATATAATAAAGGTTAGAGTATTAAATACAAGTTTGAGACTTTTGACGGTAATATTCATATAGCTTTGTATTGGCTAAGTTCAAGAGTTGGAGACAAGTGGACTCGAACTGCTGACATCTGCCACAAAGTAAACTACCGTCGAAAAGAGGAAAAAAACATAATCTTTGTCTAACGAAATGTCTTAGAAAGAGATCAAATTATTTACTCCATCATACCTAGTATGATAGATCTTTGGAAGAACTATATTTACGATAATATTATTGTCTTTTTTTTACTTGCATCAAACAAAGGCAAGGAGTTTTTCATTTTTTTAGGAAAAAGAATTAAAATATTGTTGCAATGAGGTTGATGAATATTATTTGAAAACAAAATACTTAGTTTGAAGTTAGTTTAGCCTATATCTTAAAATATGTTTAATTACCTATAATAGATTAATTGTTAATGTGAAACCTATAGTTTAATTTTGTAGATTCAATAAGATAAATACTGATGAGCTGATTGCAGCCTAGATGTTGGACCCATGGTTCAGCCATGACTTACAATAAGTAAGCCGTAAGGTACAAAACATGCACGGTCACCTTGTTATCTCAAACATGCTCATCTCTTAGTTGGGTCAATTGAATCCAAACCACTTTTACCCAATGAAACAAGGCCCATAAATTGGGTTGTTGGGTTTATGGGCCTATATTTAACTGAGTCGGTTGGAGAGCTCTCATATTGATATCGTCTTCTTAACCCTTCAACTTTCAATGTGGAGCAAAAGGAAACCCTCTCAAGCTTGAATTTGCTTTGTACTATGGGTGTGGGAGAGGGTTGAATTTGCTTTGTACTATGAGTGTCGGTCATTCTGAACATAGGCAGTGTATCTCATTGATTGATTCTTCAATAAATTTTCTTTATAGAAAAAAAAGGAGTAATGGAATGTGAACAAGTTACATTTAAAATATGTCAAAATATACGATACAGTCATTTTACAAGATTATATCAATATTAAGACAAAAATTATATCAATTCGAGTGTCTTAGTGTAGCTTACTACCATGCATATTTATTTTCTTTCAACTTGCATAGTGATCAAATTGGTTTTCATTTTTCGTATTTCTCTTTCATTCCCTTTTTGGTATCAACATGACTAAACCCTCCATTATGTTGTATTTAGATACACTTATGAAAATTCATGATTTTAATTGATACCCATATGAAAGTTCAACATTTTAATTGACATAACTGTTAATTTAAAATTTAAATTGATAAACCATAAAAAAATTAAGAGTTTAAATTGATATAACCCATCAATTTCACATACATAAATTGACTGTTGTCCTTATTTCTTTTAAGTATATCGATATATTTTTTTCTTATATTTGAGAATGTTCTACTTTAAATAATTTGAAAAGTAATGAATTCACTGAACATGAATATAGTTCAAGCGATCTATATATCCTTTAAACATGGAAGGTTTAACCACTCATAGATTAGAAAATTATATACTTTTATTGAAAACAAATTTAGTGAAAAAAAAAAGAGTTAGAAAGATAGAATCCTTCTGAAATGAGTATAACTCTCGTCAATCAAATTAGACTTAAAACAATTTTGAAATTGTTAAAATAGAAAGTTGTTCTTTTATAATAAAAAAACATGAGCTCACATGTTTCCCACGAGTGGACGTCAATAGCCCTAATATTGTTTTTAAATACCTAAAGTGCCCCCAAAGACAAGCTTCAGTCAGCAAAACCCTCTCAAGTCTCAGCAGCCGCTCTAAAACACCGCTCTATAAATTTGTATATAACGTTTCTCCCAAACCCTCTTGGTACTAAACCCTAGTTCTCGCTCCCTTCTTCTCTGCCTCTCTCTCCCTACTCCCGCCCAACGCAAAACTCTCTTAAGGTAATGCAAATCTCTATCTATTTGTACTTTCATGGCTTCTAACTTTCGAGTTTCGTTAATGGATAAGTTTGACTGGTAGCCATAGCCGTGAAGTTTGGTGGGTGCCTTCTAGAGTGGCCATCGGAGCTGTAGTTTTGTAGTCTCAGAATAGGATGATGATCTCTTTCTTAGGAGGATTTAATGTAACTTAAGGAATTGAATTTAGAAAGGGTGTGTTGTGATTGCGTAAGTGTTACTGGAATTAAATCAGTGTATTCTGTTTTAATGTAGAAGGAACTTTGGGTTTTATCTTTGGTTTGGGTTTTGGGGTTTTAAGAGAATGATTTGGCTAATGTTTAATGGGAATGGTTTTGCATTTCGCAGGTGTTTTGAGGAGGCCGTCAATATGCTTGTGTTGTTCGAGACCTCGGCAGGCTTTGCCCTGTTTAAAGTTTTGGATGAAGGGAAACTCTCTAAAGTTGAGGTATGTGATGTATGAAAGTTATTGTTTGTGGGTTTGTTTTACTTGAAGGTTGATGTGTAAAAATAGCCGTTCTTTTTAGTTTACTGATGGCCTTCAATCTGATGATTGCCTTTTTTTTTTTTTTTTTTTTTTGTAATTAAGCATGAGTTAAGCTAAGAATGCACCGTCCACTTGGTTAAAGATCATAAATTAACGCATACATGCATTGTTTTCGCATGTGTAACTGGATCATAATTTTCAAACTTCTTCACATGTAGGATTTGTCGAAGGATTTTTCCAATGCAGAATCTGCTAGACAGGTAATGTCTTTTTCTCTAATGCCATGTTACAGGTGTTTTTTGACATGGGGTTCTTTAACATGTCAATTTATACACTTTCCTGTTAGTATTTATGCTTGCTTGTTGCACCTTCTTATCTGTTGCTATGATCTAAACAATTTGATAATATCAGATAGTGAAGCTGAAGGCTTTTTCTAAGTTTGAGAACATGTCAGAAGCCTTGGAAGCAACCACATTGTTGATAGACAGCAAACCTAGCAAAGGTTTGCGGAAGTTTTTACGAGCCAACTGTGATGGTGAAACTTTGGGCGTCGCTGATTCTAAACTTGGAAATATAATCAAAGAGAAGCTTGTATGCTGCTTATTTTACAAATAACTTTTTCTGGTTCCTCATGAAAGTTATTTAATCTTATTGAGTGTCATGTACTTTTTCCATGCAGCAAATAGATTGTGTGCACAATAATTCTGTTATGGAGTTGATAAGAGGTTTAAGAAATCAATTGAACGAACTCATAGCTGGCCTAGCTGTTCAAGATTTGGCACCAATGAGCTTGGGATTGTCTCATAGTTTGTCTAGGTATAAACTGAAATTCAGCGCTGACAAGGTTTGTTCTTTCTTCAGATTTATGATTGATGGCTGTTGGCTTTTTATTGATGTTTATTGTTGATATTGTTAATGTACATTTTATAAAAATGCCACAATTCATGTTCGATCTTATTTTCAGGTGGATACCATGATCATACAGGCTATTGGATTGCTTGATGATCTTGACAAGGAATTGAACACTTATGCAATGCGGGTTAGGGAGTGGTATGGTTGGCATTTTCCAGAGCTTGCTAAAATTATTCAGGATAACATACAATATGCGAAGACAGTGAAATTAATGGGCAACCGTGAGAATGCAGCCAAGCTTGATTTCTCTGAAGTATGTGCATAATATAGTCTCAAGTTTGATCTCATCTGTATCTTGTTGCATATCATTGGTTAATGTCTAGTCCACCTATTCTTCAAACTCAAACAAGTTTGATAATCATCTGTATTTTGTGCCTTTTCATTTCCAAATGTTAATTTTGTTTTCAACGTGTATTTCATTATAGATACTGCCAGAGGAGGTTGAGATTGAGCTGAAGGAGGCATCTATGATATCAATGGGAACTGAAGTGAGTGAGCTTGACTTGATAAATATCAAAGAGCTCTGTGACCAGGTCCTTTCCCTTTCTGAATACAGAGCTCAACTGTACGATTATCTAAAAAGTAGAATGAACACCATTGCTCCTAATTTGACCGCACTTGTCGGGGAGCTTGTTGGTGCCCGCCTAATTGCCCATGGTGGAAGTTTACTTAACCTTGCTAAGCAGCCTGGAAGCACAGTGCAAATTCTTGGAGCTGAGAAAGCTTTGTTCAGAGCTTTGAAAACAAAGCATGCAACTCCCAAATATGGTCTTATCTACCATGCATCCCTAATTGGTCAGGCAGCTCCAAAGCTCAAAGGAAAGATTTCTCGGTCTCTTGCTGCTAAAACTGCTTTGGCAATTAGGTGTGATGCCTTGGGCGATGGCCAAGATAACACCATGGGACTTGAAAACCGGGCCAAGGTATGTTTCCTCAGTATCTACTTCACTTGTATCTTTTAAGATATACTGGAGCATATTATCTAAATTATTATGTTTACTCAGCTGGAAGCAAGGTTAAGAAGCCTTGAGGGCAAAGAGTTGGGACATGTTGCTGGTTCGGCTAAAGGCAAACCCAGAATCGAGGCCTATGACAAGGACCGAAAGAAGAGCATTGGTGGCTTGATAACTGCTGCCAAGGTATGATTGCTTTTTCAAAATCTGTAATCTGCCCATTTGTTTGTATGGATGACTGATATCTTTTTTGTTTTATGTAGACATATAATCCTGCAGCCGATTCACTCCTTGGAAAACTTGAGAAGGCTATTGAGGAGGAAGCTGAAGCTCCTGTAACTGGTCAAGAGAAGAAAGAAAAGAAGAAGAAAAAGAAGAGGGTAGAAGAAGAGGAAGATTCAAAACCAGAAGTTGAAAATGTTGGGAAAGATGAGAAGAAGAAAAAGAAGAAACGAACAGAAGAGGTAGAGGAAGTACAAAATGGTAGTGAGGAAAAGGAAAAGAAGAAGAAAAAGAAGAGAAAGCATGATGAAGATGAAGAGGAAGCCGAACAGCCAAGCAAGAAGAAAGAAAAGAAGAAGAAGAAAAGCCAAGAATGAGTTAGGGAAGGAACCATTTTTGTTAGCATAGGCTGTAAAATTTGGTTGTTGGTACTACTATCCCTGCACTTTTCAAGTTTAAGATATAACTCTAATGTAATCTCCAAATTTCTTACACATTCTGATTTTCATGGAGAAAACTTCCTTCTAGTTGAAGAGCTTCTTACATCCAGTCACTCTCTTCCACTAGGGAATATGGTATTTGTGATTGAAATGTTGTTAAGCTATAATGGAGTGTGGTCTCTTGAATTTTTGGTTGATGGCGAAAGTAGGGTTATCTTTTTTCTTTTTTCTTTTTTGGCTTCTACACTATTGAAATATGAACATTTCCCATCTAAGAATATTATTTTCTTTAATTTGTCTCTTCCTTTTTGGGTTGAAAGGGCTTTGAATAGTCTCATCCAGCTAATATTATTTGCTATCTTATTGTATCATTCAGAACTATATATTATTAATATATTAATACTATCATTACTTTGTTGGTGTTAAATTTGTTGTTTATTTTGGATTAGAGGACTAATTCATGATTTCATAATGTTGGGACTTATTACATAATTTAATGTCCATTGGTCGGTCTGGTTTTTGAAATAAATAAATGGCAATGACAAACTTCTATAATTGTGGGATGAGGAATTAAAAATTCTGGAAAAAGAAAAATAAAATAGGAGCTTGAGAAACTTGAGGCAATATTAAATCAAAGTCTGGTAGAATATTGTTTCATATTATTAGGAAAATAAATGAACAATGTTTTGCATTCTTGAATGTATAAACAAAACAAAGCAAAATATATGTATACGTAAATGAATGAAACCCAATATCTATTTGTCTTCAAGTACAAAGTTTGTAAATTGACCTAAAGCATGGTCTTTATTTTTAGTTTTATTGCAACATGAAATATATTTCAAATTAGAAATGTAAGTTTAATTTAACTTTGTATGATTAAATCACATCCACGATGAATAAGTCAAAAAGTATACCGTCCACATTCTACAACATTGTAGTCCTGATTAAGGGTTTTATTTTTATGCTTGCTTTTGTTTTTGTTGGTATAATTGGTTTAAAGGCTTATGCTTAAAGAAAAAAATTACCACATATATGTAGCAATTTTTTTATTATATCATATAAAAATTATGAAATGTAAAAAGTAAGTTTAAATATTATTATAGTCGGTGTATTTTCGTTTTGGTTTATTTTAGTTTTTATACTTTTAAAATATTTATTTTGGTGTTTGTATTTTTTATTTTCCTTTGTTTTGGTTTCTTTATGTTCTCAAAATGAGAATAAATTCATAACTCTGCTTCATTTTATCATTTACTAAAAAAAGACTATCATTTTAGTTCTTAAAAAATAAAGTAGAAATGAGAATGAAGGGATCAAAATAACATTTTAGTTATAAAAAAAATGAAGAAATAAAAATTAACAACTAAAATAACATTTGTTTAAAGTAAAAAGGAACAAAATGTTACGGACAATTATAATATAAGTAGCAATTCTTTTAACCCAAGATCAACAAGAGTCCTCTTCTTTAAACACAAGTTTATAAAATACGTCACCACGTAATTATAATATAAATAACAGGCATGTTAATTAAAAAAAGAAAAAAGAAAAAAGAAAAAAGAAAAAAGTTAGTCTTAAAAATTATAAACATTTTATCAATGTCTCAATCAATACAAAATATTTCTAAACAATTAAGACATCATTATTTCTTATTTCCAAATTATTATTTGAAAGCATGCCCTCAATAAATTTCTAAATTCCAAAAATCTGCCATTATCATAGAAGTCTATACAACACTGAAAACTTTTACCCGGACACTTGCATTTTGTTCATTCACCAACGACCTCGTATATCACCGGAGAGAGAGAGGAAGATGAAGAAGTAGAAGAAGAGGAGGAGGAGGAGGAGGTGAAGAAGAAGAAGAAGAAGAGATACTGAGAGGTGGTTGGCTTCGACTCATTCAGAGCTTGGGGAAGATCTGTTTGTACTGCTCATTCACTTTCGTGAGCTTCTTCTTGCTCTATTTATGTAGCTGCGACTTTCACAAGAAAAAAGATTGAAATACTCCCGACCCAATTCATTACAGCTCGAAAAAGGTCTTTCTCCACCTCTGTCCTAAAAGCTAGTTTAGTATAATTGTCTTTGTGGATTTCGATTTGACTACAGACAGCCTTTTCTCTCTGAAAAGGTTACTGGGTTTTCTTTTTCTTTCTTTTTTTTTTTTTATTTTTTATTTTTCTGGTGGAGTTACTGATATATGTGTTCCTTGACAGATTTTTGCTTGTTTAATTGACTATCAATTGAATTTTTTTGGGTTTGTAGAGATCAACTTTAAAAGGGGTTTCGTTGTTTGCCATGGAGAAGAGAAATGGGGTTTAATTTTGAGATATGGGATGTATAATAAGCCGAGAGGTTGCTTCCAGGAACTTAGCAGATTCTGAGGAGAAGAAGGAGAAGAGTTCTGAATGTGGTGAAGATTTGGAAAGAAAAGAAGCCGATGTGGCTGTTGTTGAGGTTGCTCAGGAGGAAGGGCATGGCCATGGGGGTCAGCCCTTGACAAAAGAGCAGAGAAGAAAGTTGAAATCTAACCCCAGGTTGAGTAATTTGCCAAAGCAATCTCAGGCGGAGCAGGTGGCTGCTGGATGGCCTTCCTGGCTCACAGCAGTCTGTGGGGAGGCACTCAATGGTTGGATTCCGAGGAAGGCTGATACATTTGAGAAGATTGATAAGGTGTGTCGTTTCTCTTTGAGAATCATTTGACTATCAAATTTCTTTTTGGTAAGACTATGGTGTAATATTTGTTTTTCTTTTGTGTTCGGTAAATTGATGCTCTGTCATTTTTTGCTGCTATAACTCTCCAGCAACTGCTGTAATAATGATTGGGAGATGATTTTCTAAATCATTCGAGATGGAAAATGAAGGGGCAGAGCAAAAAATTTACTATTACTTCTCTATATATAATCTTTTAATTTTTGAAAATTTAGGGTTAAATTAGAAAGATTTTAATGTATTGATTTATATTATATAGACAAACTAAGGGGAATAGTGGCCCTTCACCTTCCTTCTTCACTTTGCCCCCCAGTAATCATTTACATATTTTTATGGACAGATTGGACAAGGAACATACAGTAATGTGTACAAAGCAAAAGATATACTAACTGGTAAAGTTGTTGCATTGAAGAAGGTTCGTTTTGATAATGTAGAGCCAGAAAGTGTAAGGTTTATGGCCAGAGAGATTCTCATTTTGCGACGCCTAGATCATCCTAATGTTGTAAAATTAGAGGGTTTGGTTACATCAAGGATGTCATGTAGTTTGTACCTTGTGTTTGAGTACATGGAGCATGATTTAGCTGGACTTGCTGCAAATCCATCCATCAAATTTACAGAGGCTCAGGTTAGTTCATGTTTACATATAATTTTTAATAGTGATCTAGACTGCAATCTTTCTTTATTTGAGAGTGTTTAACATTGTAGGTTTTAACATTGTAGGTTAAGTGTTTCATGCAACAACTTCTATCAGGACTCGAGCATTGTCATAGCCACAGGGTGCTTCATCGCGATATTAAGGGTTCAAATCTTCTTATTGATGGTGAAGGGTTGCTTAAGATTGCTGACTTTGGACTAGCTACGTTCTTTGATCCAAAACAGAAGCACCCATTGACTAATCGTGTTGTAACCTTATGGTATCGATCCCCCGAGCTTCTACTCGGTGCGACTCACTATGGTGTAGGCATTGACCTTTGGAGTGCAGGTTGTATTTTAGCAGAATTATTATCTGGAAGGGCCATAATGCCTGGCCGTACAGAGGTAATTATCGGTTCCCCACGCTATACTATATTCATTTTTTCTAGGTTGCCTTTCAGCTAGATCTAGCTGGCTTTATTATATTTTAATAAATGTGTCATTGGCATGCCTGTATGCTAGATTTAACAAAAAAGTGTGCTGCTTGTCCGTGTCTGTGTCTGTGTTGTATTTGTTTTCGTGCTTCTTAGGGTGATAGTATACTACCCTGGCATGAATCAGATACTTTATTCTTTCATTTTCTTAATGAAAGTTGGTTTCCACATTTTATTTTTCTTAAAAGAAAAATTACATGAATTGTCAAAACATTTCCAAGTGTATAGGTATTTACTTATTGATTGTCTTACAGAACTGATATTCTCTTCTATTTAGATCTTTGTGTACATTTGTGCATCTGATTTTTTTTACTGCTCCCTAGGTTGAGCAACTACATAAGATATTCAAGCTGTGTGGCTCAGCTTCAGATGAATATTTAAAGAGAGCAAAGTTGCCAAATGCAGCCTTATTTAGACCCCGAGAACCATATAAGAGATGTATAAAAGAGACATTTAAGGATTTCCCACCATCGTCATTTCCCCTTATAGAAACACTTCTTGCAATTGATCCAGCTGAGAGAATGACAGCTACAGATGCATTAAAGAGCGAGGTGAAGCTTCTTCTATTTGGTTTTATGGATGATATCATATTTGCACGATAACATAGCATCTTCCTTCAAATTTCATTTCTTTTTGAACTTGGTCACTAGACTTGCTCTTCAAACTTTGTTGCAGGTTTTTATTATGGTAGCATATTCTAAGTATTGATGCCGTTATTTCATATTCTTTTGCAGTTTTTCACTACAGAACCTTATGCTTGTGAACCTTCTAGCCTCCCCAAATATCCACCTAGTAAGGAGATGGATGCCAAACGACGAGATGATGAAGCACGAAGGTATGAATTTGAATACTTATACATCTATCTTTCTCATATTTCTGGTTGTTTGTGTTAGTTCATTTAGACTTGATTCTTGGTGCTTGGGTCATTGGGTGTTAGAATCATGTGATATAATTATGTTTAAAAGAACAGGTTACTGGACTTTCATAGAAGTAACAACTAAGTCTCTAAATTTTAGTTTGTAATGATTTAGTTCTTGTACTTTTAGTTTCATAACAAATTTATCCCTAATCTTTAATATGTACAATTTAGTTTCTAACAAATAATATAATTAGGATTTAATGATCATATGTAAATCAATAAACTAATTAGAGATCAAATGTGTTTATAAACAATAAAGATGAAGTCGTTTTATAATAAATAAAAAAACAAGTAATTTTGATGAAAATTTTCACTGTCATGATTAAATTATAACGAATTTGAAAAATATGGGACTAAATTGTTACATGCGAAAGCTTAGGAACAATCATTATGTGTTAGTACATAACATAACTAAATTGTTGTGCATGAAAGTTCAAGGACTGGAAGTATTGTTTAACCTTTGTTTATTTAGAGACATTTTCTTTTGGGAAAAATTTTTTTTACAATCTAAAATAAACTGATTTTCCATGAAGAAATATGAACGATGACTTGTAAAAATCACAAACAAAACACAGTAAAATAAGAACATTATGGTAAAGGTAAGGCACTTCTCCCGTTTTTTGGATGGTAAATCTTCTTATAAATGGGAGCAATAGCAAATGCTAAGGGAGCATTGCAACATACTACCTGTCCTAAATATAGGGTATTAAGAGTATGGGTCGGCTTATATGTGCATATATTTGTATGTTTTCTTATGCGTCACTTCATATGGATGTACAGACAAAGAGCAGCAAGCAAATTGCAGAATGATCGTGTGAAGAAGACACGCGCCCGTAACCGTGCTGGTAGGGCCATACCTATTCAAGGAGCCAACGCAGAACTTCAAGCAAATATTGATGTACGTATATTTATATCTATTCTATTTTACATTTATGATGTATGTTTGACATTTCTGAAGGTTATGGGAGATAGGGGATGGGATAGTAATGTGAAACTCTTGACGAAAAGAATAGAAATTTCAAGGAATTTAATAGTCTATTAGACTTCATTGAAACTTCTTAGTATTTCCTTTCTCAGCATTTTCATTCATGAGGGTTGTCCCAAAAATGTGCCTTTGGTATCAAGAGATTGAGATATTTTTGGAAGTGCCTTAAAACCTTTAATTTGAGCTTCTAAGTAGGAAGCATAGTAAATGCTGATGTTGAAACAGTCTTTTTGTCGAATAGTGGGACATGGTGCTTAATAACATATATATTAAAACACTATTCACTAATGTCGTTGATGCTAATTGAAGTTTTAAGATTTTGAAAAAAACAAAGAAAACATTCTTGTTTTTAGAACTCAAAGACACAGATGTACAACCTATAGAACAGATCCTGAATGTCGTCAGAAAACAATTTTGTTATTTGTCTGCTGTTTCCAAAAAAATCCGTCCTAGTCTTTTGTACAGATGGAGCATATGTATCTATGGTGGCATATAGAAGGAAAGAAATGAGAGAACCTTTGAAGATAAGGTTTTCACATTTTGATTTGTTTTGTAATCATGTACAAAACACGGTGTGTTGGTGGATATCTTCACAATTAATTCTTGTTCATCTTTTGGTACTTGAGGTATGATAGTGGAGCAGGCTCTTCAATTTCTCAACCTATATCCTAAATTTATTTTTTATGTCACATTCTATTTTCGAACTAAAAGAAAATAAAGGACAAGGATAAGGATGCTAAATGCTTTTAGCGTGATTGGAGTTCTAGTTTTACTACCCATCTGACCTGGTTGTAATCTTTACTTCCTCTATGGCTTAAGGCCAGTTTGAAATTACTTTCTAAATGTTTAAAAATATACTTTCTTCACTTGAACACTTTTTTTTAAGCGGTCAAGAAGTCATTCAAGTCAGGTCTTTACATGTTGATAAATGTTTATTGAAATTTTGGATAAGATTGTTTTATCTGACTTCTGAAATGCACGTTCTTCTGAAACAGAGACGGCGTCTAATTACTCATGCAAATGCAAAGAGCAAGAGCGAAAAGTTCCCCCCTCCACATCAGGATGGGGCACTCGGATTCACATTAGGATATTCACGTCATATTGATCCAGCTGTTGTTCCTTCTGATGTTCCTTTTAGCTCCACATCGTTTGGCTATCCAAACGAACTAGACCAAGCCTGGTCGGGTCCATTGGTTCAATCTTCTGACATCGGTGCTCAAAGGCAGAAACATTTGGGAGGTGATGCAAGAGAACAGCAATCTTCAGTTAAAGGAAAAAAGGCAGCATGAACATACGTCACGTAAGTTCATGAATCGTGCAGCAGAACCGGTCGACTGCATATATACTTAAAAGCTCCACAGATCCCGAGTACATAGATCATGCCTGGTCTGTGTCTTGCATCAGGAACATACCTTTGATCAGAAACGGGGCATCCCAATGCCTCCTTTTCTTCCATAGACCCCCCGCCGTTTCTTTCCTCCATCAGAAACTGCAAGATCTTCCCATTCGCTCATTCGTTGTTCGTTTGCAGAGTGTTTTTGCACGAAAGTACATAAATAATATAAAAAAAATGCTTCTTGACGATGGTGCTGCCATTCTTTGCCCAAATATAAGGTAGATCATTGCATAAGGTGCCCAAAACCAACCATCTTTGTGTAAAGAGCTCTCTCTGATACTACCACTTTTGTTAGATAATGTTTCAACCGACCACTTTCTTGAGAAATTTATAAAATACTCTTTCTGAATAAAGAAAATTTAAGAAAGTGATCTTATTACAACTTTTGAGAACCTTGTATGCTATTCAATTAATCTTTTCATTGTTATTGTTCATGTTGTGCAGTGAATGATAATCTGTACTAGAGTACCAATACATTTAGCTCCTGCTTCTCCAAAATTTCAGGGTTCAACATTAATGATTGATAGTACAAGGAGATGTTGGCAGAAATATATATAAACCGTCTATATATAATACGTGTATAACACAAACATAAGGGTCGTGTAAGAAGCTAATAGGTAGTAGTTGCTTTCTATTAATCGATATTGAGTGGTTTTTTATCTTCTAGTCCTCATCTACTTTTCTCGACTACGTTATGATTTTTTCTTTACTACTATTATTTTTACGATTTTGATGGAATAATTTTATTAGTTGCTTTTGATTGAATGGATTGAAAATGGTTCTCCCTATGAGTCAATGGTCTAAATTGAGAAGGAGTCTCACGCTTGGGACACAAGTATGATATAATAATTATTTGACTTTGGATTAGTAAAAGTATATTTCCTAAACACATTCCAAAATGTAAGTGATATATTATATACTGGATTGCTAAACTTTGTACAATGCTTTTTAATTTTACATTTTTGTTTTTGCAATTGTTGTTGCATCATGTGTTTGATAACTTTAATTTTAGTACAAAAAAAAGAATTATATATATTTTACTTATATTTCAAAGAAATTCGTCTTAGTAACAAATTAGAATTCAAAGTTTTAAACTTTAGAATTCAATCTTTATGATTTAACAAAATCTCGTAAGTAATCTCTATGATTGATAAACCTCTCCAAAATAGTTTCTTCCATAGATATTATTTAAGACTATTTTATAACTACATTAACTAAAATCTAATTATTCTAGTGAGATTACATTGATGGATCAATCATAATGGATTTGAATCGCAAACTTAATTCGAATGTTTTCACATTTACTTAGCCATATTGCAAATATTGTTTAATTATGATTGATGTTGTTCGCTTAGCATTGTCTAGTATCATTGTTTTCTTACTATTTAATCATGACACATTTGGAGTTCACATAATTTCTAAGCACAATTAGATTGATTCTCTTACCTTCACAAATTGAATTCGATGCAAATCTCACACAATATTCTACTTACGCTAAACAACAAAACGTAATCAAACAAGACTCTCTCTTTAAATTAAATGAATCCATCACTTAAATTTAATTAAATTTGTAATTTAATTTTTTAAAAGTGAAATCAAAATATTTAGATTATAAAAGTACGACTATTTTGATAGGAAAGGTTAAAAAACGGTGCATAACTAGTAAAAAACAGCAAAAGCAAATTAGTCTTCCAATACCAACCAAAAAGTTCACATACAAATACATACTTTTTGGAGAGGAGAAGAGTTAAAAAGAAATTAATGGTGGAGTAGAGGAGAAGGAAAACTGAAGAAAGAAGTTGAATAATAAAAAAAGGTACCTTCAGAACTTCTGTCTCTTTACTGAGAGAAGAAGAAGACGACCAAGGTCCATTAACTTCTTTACAAACTTGCAGAATCTTTATCTATTCTTCAACAATCCCTTCAACAATCCTCCAAAACTCTCTCTTTTTCTCTCGCTTTGGTTGCCACTGTGAAGCCCAGGTACCAGAAGCATCGGAAAAAGCTACTAGTCGGGAATTGATGGACGAAAATACGGCTAATAATGTGGCTCAAGCCATTGCTGTATCGCTCGACTGGAGCTCCTCTCCAGACGCTCGAAAAGCTGCTCTCTCCTATCTAGAATCTGTAAGCTTCACCAGGCTTTGCTTTTTTTCTTGTTTAATAGTTTATGGGTGTGAGGAAATGCAGCTAATTGTTTTTCTGTTGGGTTTTTTTTCTTTATGCATGAGTGGGAATTCTTTTGAGTTGAATGAGATTTTTTTTTTTATTATTATTGATGATGTTTTAATTGGGTTTTTTTATGCGTTTTGATTGTTGTTGGGTTCTGGGTCATGGAATCGCATGCTTACTTGGGGTTAATCTTATTGTATTCTGAGTTTTGAAAGATATTGGCAGTGATTGATTTTCTGGTTTATGCAAGCACTTACTTATTTAGGGGCAAATTATGATGAATCTTCAAAGCTTATTAACTTTTGGAAATCTTACTATATTGTGAGTTTTGAAAGATACTGCCAGTGGTTGGTTTTCTAGTTGTTGAAATCACTTGCTAAATTTGTGATGAATCTTCAGAAGTTGTTGGTCATTGTGAAATTCAGCACTATGGAATCAGATAAACCTTTAAATGTTTTTATCCCCTTTCTGTTTTTCTTCCATCATGAAACTTCTTGAAGTATTGATATCATTAAATTTTCTATAACCCATCAACTTACGCTTTGGAGTTGATTAATGATATAACATAGTATCAGCTCGTGTGTTGAACCCTACCATGTCATTTTCTTCTCAACTGATATTGATATCCACCTGTTGGTTTTTCTACAAATTTTCAAACCCACAAGAACATTGAAGTATTGATATAATTAAATTTACTCTAAACTCACAACTTAGGCTTTTGGGTTGATTTTATTTAACAAAACCAGGTGTTAATTATTTTATTTATTTATTTTAAATGGAAGTTTCTTTCCCTGAATTTTTTCTCTTTCATGAAAATAAAATTTTGAGCAAGTGAAAAGTGACTTTTATCGTCTTCTCTTGTTCTCATACTTTTTTCGATCAATTTTGTAATCATCATAGTTTATTCCTTCATTTTTCTCAGTGAAAGTTGTTGTCTTTACAAAAAGAAGCAATCCTCATAGATTGTAAATTTTGTTCTTGATTCACGATGACCTCCACTTAAATGCTTGTGTTTTTGAGTGTTCTCTTCACTTTTGCAGATCAGAACTGGCGATGTTCGTATTTTGGCCAGCACATCCCTTCTTCTAGTTACAAATAAGTGGTCTTCTGAGATTCGGCTTCATGCATATAAAACGCTACAAGTTTGTGATTCTATCTTTAAATTCATCCTTTGCAGTAATCTTTGCAACTTTTGTTAGACAGACAATTTATATTTATTTGGTCATCTGTGTTTGGATTTTTTGTATAAAACTGGAGCATAGGGAACTCTTCCAGGTTTAAGCATAGATTTTAGCTGAATTTAAACCTTTTAACTTTTTCTGAAAATGTTTTTGGGTTCCAATTTCTCACTCTCTGTGGTCCTAAGTAGATTTGACCTGAAGCATGACTCTTTTATTATACTAATTTTCCATATGAATATAAATATAAAGATTTATGGTTGAAGTTGATTAAATTAATTTTATTTTGCCCGTATTTGTTTTTGGTTTTGAAATTCTTAACTCTTAATCCCCTTTTTTGGTTTTCCTTCATTGTTTCAACTGTTACATATTTGAATTATTGATTTTATCTCAAAATTTTATTTTTAGCTGTATCTGTTCTATATCTTTATGCAGCATTTGGTTCGTTTTCGGTGGGAGGAATTAAATTCTATGGAGAAGAGAAAATTTGCAAATGTTTGCATTGATCTTATGGCTGAAATCACGTCTCCTTGTGAAGAATGGGCTTTAAAAAGTCAGTCAGCTGCTCTGGTTGCTGAGGTTTGGCTCTTTAGGAACTGCAGGGTCTTAATTTATTATTCAGTGTAATAGGGTTGATAATAGTAAATGGGTGTCATAGATTCTTTTTTATTATGATTTGGTCATGATTTTGTTGGATTGGAGACCTCTTTGTAGTTGGTTCGGCACCTTCTTCCGTCTGTTGTGGGCTTTTTTTTTAATGCCATCTTTCTTTTATCTTTTCTCAAAGCTCAGTTTCTTTTAAAAAAAAACAAAAAGCCAGTAGAATATGAGAGGGATATGTGCAAGGAAGGGTTATGCTTCTTGTATTTTCTATCAGTTTCTGTATAATTCTTTGCATCTTAGCTTTCTTGTTATTATGAATATTTGGTTTGACTCTTGACTTGTTTTGTAACTTGTCACAGATGAATGCATTTTTTTCCATATTTTATATAAAAGCATTCATACATATTAGTTATTTCTCTCTTTTTTTGCTGATCTACAGATTGTCAGAAGAGAAGGATTAAGTTTATGGGAAGAATTGTTCCCATCTTTGGTTTCCCTGTCTAGTAAGGGTCCTATACATGTAAGTTCCATAATTCGTTGCTTCAGAAATTTCTGCACTAGAAAGAACCAAAGAAAAAAAAATCAGGAACATTATTTCTTCTTCCTTCATTTCAACAATTATACTCATATAATTAATTATGTTTATTTAATTTTAGGCTGAGTTGGTTTCAATGATGCTGAGGTGGCTTCCTGAAGATATTACCGTCCACTATGAAGATCTAGAAGGTTCATCATGAACTTTCATTAGTGTATAATTACTTCTATTATGTTATTTTTTATTATTGACAAGATGGCGAGTAGCATTATAGTTTATAAATTTGGTAACACATAATTGTACTGGTCCAAGTCTCTGCCTCTAAGCTTTATCTTCTTTGTTTACATTTTTAAGTGATGATTCAGTAACTTGCTAAGGATTTTCAGGTGATCGGCGCAGAGTCTTGTTGCGTGGGCTTACTCAATCTTTGCCTGAAGTTTTTTCTTTGTTGTACACAGTACGTTCCATCCCTTAGCATTCACACACTTACTCATTCTAGATTTAGGATGACATTTCTTTTTGTTAAATAGTTACTGGAGAGGCACTTTGGAGCTGCCCTGAGTGAAGTAAGCAGTCAAAGGCTGGACGTCGCAAAACAGCATGCAGCCGCAGTTACTGCTGCCTTAAATGCTGTTAACGCTTATGCTGAATGGGCACCATTACCGGATCTTGCTAAATATGGTATAATGCGTGGGTATGATATTTTTATCTTGTTCTTTGTAGAACCTGAGTTGGGGTTGTTGGTATATTTAGTTCTGAATGCACTCTCAACAGGTGTGGCTTCTTACTCCGTTCTCCTGATTTTCGCCTTCATGCCTGTGAATTTTTCAAGCTTGTCTCTGCAAGGTATGTGGCAGTGTTATGCATGTTCTCTGCAATCCTGAGCAAATGTCTTGACTTACATTTTATTTTGCATGTAAAATGCAGGAAAAGATCTCCAGATGCTAATACAGCTGAATATGACTCTGCCATGAGAAATATTTTTGAGATATTGATGAACATCTCTAGAGAATTTTTTATCAGAGGCCCTCCTAGTTCTGGCCTGGTTGATGAAAGTGAATCTGAATTCATGGAATGCATTTGTGAAAGTCTTGTATCCATGGGTTCATCTAATTTGCAATGTATATTTGGGGACAGCACTCTGCTTCCACTTTATCTTCAACAGGTAATTATGATTGGTTGCTCCCTCAGAGCTTTGAACATTAGACTTTAAGAATGTGAAACACTTGCAAAGGCAACCCAAGGAGGTTTTCATTTCTTGGGTCAGGCTAACTAAAGTATATCATTGACATAAAAGAATTGTGCTTTTAATGGATTTCAAGATTTATACATGGTTTGCACATTGGAATATGCCTTCTTAACTACAGCTATTTTTCTTGTTGTAGATGCTGGGCTTTTTCCAACACGATAAATTAGCTTTTCATTTTCATTCCCTGCACTTTTGGCTGGTATGTATGGGTTTGTACATTGTTTTTTTTTTAATTCTTGATATTACAATATCTTGCAGACACGGTTTTATTTCAGCTTGTACCTTTTTTATGCTCAATAGGCACTAATGAGGGATTTGGTATCGAAGTTGAAAGTTACAACCCATTCAACAGGAGATCTTTCAAAACCTAATTACCAAGGCTCTAGTTCTGCATCGCCTGATAATGAAAGGAGATCAATCTTAAGTTTTATGACTGATGATATATGTACTGTAATTCTTGATATATCTTTTAAGCGACTGTTGAAGAAAGAAAAGGTCTCCACTATCGTGGCACCCTTACTGGGGGGCTTGGAGTTGTGGAGTGATGATTTTGATGGAAAGGGTGATTTCAGCCAATATCGGTCAAAGCTGGTATGTATGACTGCTTAATTTAATATTTAATCATGGTAATTTTTGTATTTTATAAGAACACTTCTCGACTTGTTTTACACTTTCAATGTGAACTGAAATTTGTTTTCTGGAGATATTACTCTATGCAGACTCTTTTCTAGTTTCTTCAACCTCTTTGCAAAGAACTTTCCCATTTTTCAAAATTTCATCCCTAAACCCTAGTCAGAACGGCAGCCATGGGATGTTGAATCCTTTCCATCTATGAAGCTTCTTTTCAAGGGTTACAAACTTACAAATTGTTGGATCCATTCGTTGTACTATTACTTATTGTTTGTTATTATATTATTTCTTACCCCAAAAAGGATGCGAGCAGTTCTGTTTCTGCGTGTGTACGTTAGAACCTTTTCAATTGTATATATGCAAGGGAGGAGGAGAAAGCTTGTGTTTACTTAATGAGTTGGTATTTTTATTTTCTGGATGAGAATTTATTTTGAATGGCTCGTAGGGAATATCCTTCCAGATTCGGATTATAGTTTCTTGTTGGAATGTTTCAATATTCTTTCTAATATTGATGCAAAATTTCTCGATGCAGTTGGAATTGATAAAGTTTTTAGCTTTATACAAGCCTGTCATAACCAGTGATAAGGTTTCTGAACGAATTATCACTATCATCAAGAGTCTTTCGCTTTTACAAATGCCTTCTGAGGTTTGATTACAGTACCTTGAGTTAAACTCCCTTGTAGTGCTTATGAGTTACCACTGCTTTTTTGTAACTGTAAGATTTGTTCTGATACAGGACATAGCTATGTTGGAAAGCATGCAATCAACCCTTGACAATGTTGTAAGTACAATATTTGATGAATTTGGTGCAGGCAGTTCTGAGATTCAATTGCAATTGCGTGGAATTTTTGAAGGTTTGTCGTTAACCTTTTGTTCTAATAGCATTTTGTGTTTGATTAAATTTGTTCTTTTGAGTTGACTGGTTCTTTGACCCCAGGTTTAATTCAGCAACTTCTTTCATTAAAATGGAGTGAGCCAGCCTTGGTGATAGTCCTTGCACACTATCTAGATGCTTTGGGTCCCTTTCTGAAATATTTTCCCGATGCTGTTGCAAGTGTCATCAATAAGTTATTTGAGCTCCTAACATCACTCCCCATTGCTATCAAGGTTCTTATTGACTTATACTTTGTATGTGTAAAGGGACATGCTTGGATAATTGTTTAATGCACGTCTTTTTGGCAGGATCCTTCTACAAGAGCGAGGCTACAGATTTGTACATCTTTTATTCGTATAGCAAAAGCTGCTGATAGAAGTATTTTACCCCATATGAAGGTTTCCTTACCCTATGGTCTTATTTATCACTCATGTGCTTGATATGCGCACAATTATCGACAAGCATACATATAGATTCACATTCACTGTATTGATGAGAGTGAACTTGCCTTCCCCTGTTTTCTTTTCCATCCTTGATATCTGTTCATCTTCTTGCCTCATGCTCTTGACACAATTTATATTAACGAAAAGGCTTTAATTTATCATTTTCCCCTAAATCAATCAATAACAACACAATCTCAAAATTAAGAGAAGTGTTGACAACTTTCGCATGTATCAATTGAAATGACCAAGAGACTTAGCTTATGATGGGAAATGGAATTGTCATCATTCATGTTATCTTTTTTTCTTGCATAGGGTATAGCTGACTCCATGGGATATTTACAAAGAGAAGGACGTTTGCTTCGTGGTGAGCACAATCTTCTGGGTGAAGCATTTCTTGTAATGGCTTCTACTGCTGGGTAATTAGCAACTCATCTGCATTGACTGCACTTTATGGTCAACAATGTGTTTTATGTTGTATTTTCAAAAGATCTATGATGTCCATAAATGTGATTGGCTTCTGGTTAGAATAAGTCTTTTGTTTTTTTATTTATGCTAAAAGTATTGTAGTCACCTATTTTCTTAGAAAATTACCATTCAGTATTAGGAAATGATTCTTGATATAGTGGATTATTGAAATAGGCCTGGAACTGGCTATTTTGTATAAATTGTCTAACATCATGCTATTATTCCACTTCTACAAACCTGTTGCAGAATTCAGCAGCAGCATGAAATTTTAGCTTGGTTGCTTGAACCTTTAAGCCAGCAGTGGATACAGCCTGAGTGGCAAAATAATTATTTGTCTGAACCCCATGGTCTGGTTCGTCTTTGTTCCGAGACATCTACAATGTGGTCAATTTTCCACACCGTGACATTCTTTGAAAAAGCAATTAAGAGAAGTGGAACAAGAAAATCCAATCCAAATATGCCGGAATATTCAACCACAAGTTCTCCTCACCCCATGGCTTCCCATTTGTCATGGATGCTACCTCCCCTGTTAAAAGTAAAGTACATTCTATGATTGTTACTTACTAATTCTTACGATTTCTTTTGAAATTCCATGTTTGGTTTGAAGTTCTTCATGTTCTCTCGTAGAATTATTAACCAGTAAAAAAAAAAAAGAGAGAAGGAAATTTTGATGTCTCCTATAGCACATTGGCATGTGCAGTCTCCTCATGTAGTAGTGAGGTGGGCTATGATGCATGGACACCAAGAATTCCTTTCTTTTCTATTTGAAGCTATCTGTCTATAGAACAAATCACAGTTCCTGTGTCAGATTTTTTTCCCAAAAGAAAATTCTAGTTCACTGTATGCACCGAATGATAACCATCAGTATCTCTTTGATATGCAGTTGCTCCGTTCTTTACACTCCCTTTGGTTTCCAGCTGTATCCCAGACATTACCTGGAGAGTTCAATGCTGCAATGACTCTGAGTGATACTGAGAAATTCAGTCTTCTTGGTGAAGTGAACCCTAAACTTTCAAAAGGTGCATTAAGTGTCACAGACGATCCTCATTCTGACATGAGCAAGGGAGGGGGGCATTCAGAGCCTAGTGAAACTGACATTCGTAATTGGCTTAAATGTATAAGAGATAGTGGGTAAGTAATGAGTAATGATGTCATATCTCTGGTCTGTTCTTGTTTGTGCAATATATAATTTTTCTTTCCATATTCTTCATGGTTCCTGCTTTATAATACTTTGTTTTGTTTGTTTACTTAACCAGATAAGATATAAAGAAAAATATTACCATACTATATCAATTCTGTTTTCATGATAATAATAATAATTTAAAAAAAACGTTAGTGAAGATTTTAATGGCTGAAAGCTTTGAAAGCCATCGGTGGTAATGACAAGATGACTGTTGCTGGACCATGCTCGGCACAGGAGAAGGGAGTAGGTTTGGGAGGAGTCGTTTGAGGAGAGAAGAGAATCTTTTACTACATAGGATATTTCTATTCTTCTTCAAACCACCTTTTGAGCACATATATGATACTACTCTTCGTAAAGTCTTCTTTGAGCATACTCGCTGTGTTTTTCCATTTATCTTCATTGGATTTTAGGCTTCTGATGAAAGAAATGTACACTAGTATTGTAGTGTTAAACGAATGGCTGTTTTAGAAGATAATTAGGGTTTTAGTATTACAGTATGTGTCATTATCCCTTTTTCTTTATTAATGCCATTTAAGCAGTTTTGTACCCCTTTTGATTTTGATGGCTTTACCCACCATACTCTTCATCTCTCCATTAATAGTTTTGTTTTCTCCATAAAATATGATCGTACAGAGTATGTGTTCAAGTTCATTTGATGGCTTTATTTAGTACCAAGTACTAACTTGTCTTTTATATTTTTAGGTATAACGTCCTGGGTTTATCAGCAACTGTTGGAGAATCGTTTTTCAATTGCTTGGATATTCATTTTGTCTCTCTTGCCCTAATGGAAAATGTCCAGTCAATGGAATTCAGACATTTAAGGCAGCTAGTTCATGCGGTTATTATTCCTCTGGTTAAGGGTTGCCCTCCACATTTGTGGGATGTCTGGCTGGAGAAGCTCCTGATGCCATTAATTCAACATACCCAGCAATGTCTGAACTCCTCGTGGTCCAGTCTCCTACATGAAGGTAGAGCAAACGTCCCAGATGTCCTTGGAATCCCTTCAAAGACTGACTTGAAAGTGGAAGTTATGGAAGAAAAGTTACTCCGAGATTTAACCAGAGAAGTATGCTCACTTCTAGCTGTTATGGCTTCATCACCACTTAATCCAGACCTTCCTTCCCTCGAGCAATCTGGACATGTGAATCGTGCAGTTATTTCATCTCCCAAACACTTGGATGAGTACTCATCAAGTTGCATGGTTGGGTAAGTGTGGTATCACAATTTTACCAAAATAAACTTTGTGCACAATTTTTCTAGAAACTGTGCATCTGATATTCAAGTTCTTCTCTCTGATGTATGTATATGGTTTTTCATTCTTTTCCCTTCAGCTTCTTATTAAAGCACAAAGGCTTAGCCATTTCAGCACTACGAATATGCTTGGACGCATTTACATGGACGGATGGTGAAGCTGTGGCAAAAATTTCTTCCTTCTGTTCTACTTTAGTTCTCTTAGCTATATCAACAAACGATGGGGAGCTCAATGAGTTTGTTTCCCGGGATCTTTTCTCAGCAATTATTCAAGGATTAACTCTTGAGTCGAATACTTTCTTTAGTTCTGATCTGGTTGGTCTTTGCCGTGAAATATTTCTATTTCTATCTGACAGAAACCCAGCTCCTAGACAGGTTAGGTTGATTTGCTAGCTTATATTTGGTATAATGCCAACAAATGTAACACACTACAATCCTAATTATTAACGTGCTAATACAATATCTTTTTATTAAAATCTTTTAGGTCCTGCTCTCACTCCCCTGCATTAAACATCATGATTTGGTTGCTTTTGAAGAAGCTTTGGCAAAGACATTTAGTCCAAAAGAACAAAAGCAGCATATGAAGAATTTGCTTTTATTGGCAACTGGAAACCAATTAAAGGCACTAGCAGCTCAGAAAAGTATAAATACCATAACCAATGTATCAGGTAACTACTATAAACTTTTTTCTGCTCTGTCATTCTAAATGGTTTCCAAGCTCTACTGACATCTCCTTTCAAACCTTCAGCGAAGTCACGTGGTTCAGTCAGCGCTTCAGAGACCAGATTGGATGAAGGAGATTCTATTGGCTTGGCAGCAATATTGTGATGTACAGGAAATGAGCTCTTACTTATCGCAAGTCTAACCGATGTGTCAAACATAAATGGCTTCAGTTCATCATCAAAGCTATGCTAAGGATCCGTATACTCTTTCAACATCCCATATTCTAAATTATTCTTGATATGGGCATTACACTTTTCTAGCTCAGAAAGATCTCCTTCGCTGGGGTTTGAAGATGTTTTCCAGATCTAAAGAGTTCACGTTGCTCACAGGTTTTATGAACCTGTATGACTTAAATAGGTAGATGACAGTATTTATAAGCCTACAAATCATAGTTTAGAGTTATTTAAAGGTCTTTCTTTATACTAAGTTTTTTTCTGTCAATGCTTGTGTAAGTAATTTTCAGCTACATAGCTGACTATTTTTTCACATTAAAGAGATGAGCTTTTTAGATAATCTGATCCTTAAAATCCCTTTCCTCAATTACATTTCTCCTTTCATTGCTGCAGAGATTAAATCAAATTAAAACCATAAATGACCAGAAGTTATGTGAAAGGAGCTCAAATCACTCTACTTTTGAACTTATAATGTTTTAATTACATCACAATATGTCCAAATCACTTGGTTCATTTGCTCTCAAGTCTTCCTTCTGTTGCTGTCAAATAATATAAGAAAAATCAATTTCAAGCTAGCCTTGAGACATAATTTTAAGAATAGTTCGAATTTGATTTATGAAACTATAGATTTCAAAACAGAAGCTCCAGAATGGTATTTTAATCAAAAACTTTTTTCTCATCCAGAATTTTTCATTAATCAGTTCTCAGACTATGAATAAAAAGAAGGAACTAACGGCTAAGCTTTTCTAAGTCTTTTAAACTAGATTATAAATCTGTTAAAATCTAGAACTAAAAGAATGCACAATCAAAATAAAAATTAATTAAAAGTTGATAGCATACCAATCAACGTTATAACTATTGAAACAAAATTTAAAAAATACATTTTGGCATGTTTGAAAATATATGCATTACATTTCGACCCTTTTCTTTCACCTTATATAATGTTGCTTGGATGTACAACAACTTGCGTTCTAAACAACAGTGGAATATAAAATTCACTATAGGCATTCGATGAGAGAGAATAAGAATTTTGTTGTATACAGTGTGAAAACTTGGTAAAAATAAAATACATTATAGTCTACAGATGAGAAATGAAACAAAACAATTGAAAATACGGTAACTCAAATAAATAAGTGGATGAATTTGAACAAAATAAGATTTAAACTTGCACCAAAATTTTTCTTTCTATGATAGGACGTAGACAATAGACAATCATAGAAGTTGATGGAAAAAGAAAAAGGCAATTTCCCTTTCACATTTGAGAAACCAGGAAGTTACTGTTTGAAGATTTGGCGTTTAAAAAAATGAAAAAACTCAGCAGCAAAGAACTTCCTCAGTCTGCCCTGTGCTCTTCGCTAATCTATAGATATTCTTCAACTATTTCTATTCTTCTTCTTCCTCTTCCTCTTCCTCTGATGCAACTTTTAACCACTGAACCAAAGATATATACAAGTTACTCTATCTATCTGTGAAACGAAACAAATAATAGAAAATAACAAGTTTCTTACTTCAATAAATTTCTCAGCCTGCTTGACAAAAAGCTTATCTGAATCATCCGCTTCTTTTTTCTCGGCATCCCACTTCAGAATGGCCTCTTCTTGAATGATTTCTTGGTCATATAGTTGCCACAAAATCTGAAATGCGAAAATGAGAAAATCATTCACCAAAAACCTCGAGGGAAAAGATCACAAATTCACAAATATTGGTCTCTCCTGAAAAACTTACAACTTTTCAGCCTCTAATATTATCTAGAAGAACGGTTTATATCAATTATAATTAACCTCAAAGAATAAGACACTCATGCTTTCTAATGAACATCTAGAAAGTACATTTTCCAAGAAAACAATAAAATTACCTTAGTAAAATGTGGAGTGAATTCCTTGGCAGATTCCAGGCATATCTCTTCAAATTTTAATATCACTTCAATCTGCACGGGATATAGGGATTTGTTTAACTGCTTGCTACAATTTCATAAAGCATAGGAAATATACTGGCTAGGTAGCAGTAGTATTAACTATCGTGGTCAAGTATATCAGCTAAGTGGTGTTAAAGTCGCAATACCTCTTCATCCAAGTCAGTTAGGTAGTACTTCAAAAGTTTTTTCCATTTTGTAATTATACTTGTAGTATTTTTCAGCAGTTCACCTGAAGCAGATGGAGTTAGTTTGGCAGTTTTTTTTTTTAAAAAAAAAAAGGAACAAAGAGTACATGAAGAAAACAAGGACGGAAACTGTACTTCTGAGATTGTTTTCCTATCAATATAGTAATTGTATCCTATAGTGAAAATCAGAAATAACAACATTCACTTGTTTAAAATTAAAATAAGAGTACTAAAGGATTCTACAATATTAGCAGGATACTCAAATTTGGAGATCCAAACTGTAAGCTCTAATCCAAGGCAAACATCAGAGGCAGGGAGACTAATTTACGACACAATAAATTGCAAATTCATGATGATAAAATTTTCAGTTTACTCAAATCTCAACTCCTTGCATCATCACAGCATTTACACGATTTACATGAATACTAAAGAGTTCGGTATCATGAGACTTTACTTAAGGTAGCATTTTGTTTATGAACCCAACATCAAGATAACGGAACAATTGATGAAATGTTAGAATAAATAATAAACAAAATGTCACTAATGTGTATGTAACATTTATTATAAGCATTTAACCTTATTTAAAAGGGTAAAGTGATTATTTATTACTTCAAATACCTTCATGAATTTTTATAACTTTTGCAAAAATAGAAATATTCATCCATGTCAACATTTTTATTGATATTTCTATCAACATTTTCACTAGATTGAGACCTCAACATTTCCATTGACACTTCCATACCATAAAGGAAAGGAAAGAAAGATCATAGCTCTTACTTGATGAACCACGTGAAGAATCTAAGGCAAAGTTCATCAGAGAATAAAATATTGCTCCTGCGCAATCTGAAGCCACCTTATTAAATGACAACCTGTCGCAAGAAAGCTAATTTGAGCAAGCAGCAAACCAACACTGAGCCAAAGTTTTAAAGCATCTCAACTCTTTTGTACAGAAGCAAAATGTTCTTAGTTAATTGTAATGAAGAAAAACCAAAATTTTTAGGTTTGTATTCTTAAATCATTTCATCTCTTAGAGACAATTTTAAGCGAACAAATGCCTGCCATAGCAAACACTAAAGAAAAATAATCGCTATCATCCAGAAAGTATATTTTGGAAAAATAAGAGACAAATGCCCTCCAGAATGTCACTTACGTGTGCAAACCAAAAGTTCACAACAGGAAATCTCACTTCTAAAAGATATTAATCTCTTTTTTGCCTTGCGAGGCAAAAATTGAAGACATTTTGCAAATGTGAATCAATTTTCAAATGTAAAAGCTCACAACAGAAAGCATTTTTTTTTTTTAAGAAAAAGAGAGCGTTAGTCTTCTTTCACATGGCACAATCTTGCAGACATCTTGCATATGCAGGAATTCAACAAAATGTCTATCAGAGGTTTTAGAACACTTTACAGTCAAAAAAATGATGGATGAAAACAATAAAATCAATTTGTTCAAGAGACAAAATCAAGGAGTTCCTCCTCCATCAGTTTTTGTAAGAAAAAAACTCGATTTTTATGGTTTGCTGGGTTGTGTGCTTTATTGTAGGATATTTGGAGGAAAGAAAAACAGTGCTTAGATGTGTGGAAAAGGACCCTAGAGAGATGTTTGGTTCTTGGTGAGGTTCCATGTTTCAAGACATCTTAGTTAGTTGAAAATCCTTTCTTTTGAAGGGGCTTCGTTTTTTGTATGTCTTAGTATTCTTTCCATTTTTTTCACAATAAACAGTTTTTTTTTTTTTTTGGTTCAAAAATTCAATAGAACAAAAAGTAAAACTAAAATTTGGGTAGTACAAACCAATGTAAATTAAAATTCAAAAGTGAAAGGAAAAAATATGCAAAATCACCGGAAAAATCATAATAGCATACCGCAATGAGTTTACTTCCAAAATTACATTGGCTACTTCAATATTTTCATGCACAGCCCTCAGAAATGTTGCTTCAACCTGTACATAAAAATTAATAGAGGTTAAGCAAGCAAAAGACTGTCCCTGCCACCAGATGTCAGAAAAACAAAACATCTAACCTCTTTCTCGAAGTGGATGGAGTCATCTCTAGAGCTTTCGTTATCATCACCGTCTGAGACATATGAGTCGGACTTCAACTCCCCTGAAGGTGGTAAAACGTTAGCATCTTGAGTTAACTCCACCTCGTCATCTGGTGCTTTATGCAGAACCTTCTCGAGTTTATCGGCGGGAATGGGTGCAACTGAATGCCTCCATTCTTCTTCGACACTTCCTTCACAAATTGACCAAACATAACCTAGACCTCCCTTCCCTAGCTGAGAACAGTAGAGAATGTCAGAGTCAGTTGCTACGAAGTTTCCATTCTGATAGACTGATACTTAATAAAGTTAAGGACAAAAATCCCTAGCAAGAGACATCTACATTATTGATTCTAATCACCTAGTATTCTAAGCTCACATTCCACATATCGTTTTTTAACAAAAAACTTAGACACAACTATCCAAATTATGACTAGGTTAAAAGATCTGAAAAATGCCAACCTCAGATGCAGGCCAGCCTTGCATTTCCAGTGGGTTGGACATCAGTGCACTATTTGACTTGTCTGTTGTATCTGCAACTGCATATGCCAAAGCCATGTAAGAAGTTGCTTCGTACATTACACAGAGCACCTCAAAACTAAATGGCATTGATTGAGTTCAAAAGGAGAAACAAGAAAATTAAAAATATTAATTAGCAATTTAAGAGTCTAAGAGCCAGCTTGGATTGACTTGAGAAAAAAAAGTGTTTTTCCAAAAACCCATTTTTATTTAAACTCCTTTGATAAAAATGGTTTAAAATACACTCAAGATTCTATTTTTAGTGGTTGCCAACTAGTTTTGCTAAAAAATGACTTATTTTTTAAATTAAACACTTGAGAATGTATTGCAAACACAGCCTAAGTTTGTTCACACAAGCATTCCACTCCAAATAAATATCCATAGCAGAATAGTTTTTCAAATGCTTTGAGAGACCACCAAAAACCAACAAAATTTGGTCAAATCATGATCATTTTCCCACAAAGAGCATTTTCATTAGAAAGTTTATTGTTTCTCCCTCTTTATGCCCCAAATCCGACAGAATTGATGGACATAAAGATACTCGTCTCCTTATACTGAAGAAATGAAACAAAACCCCTTCTAACCCAAACCATGTCACCTTACCACTCACCCTCTCGTTTATTCCCAATCTCTTGCCAGCCAGAAAACCCCTGATACCTCTCTCTCCTTAGTCTTACTATCTCTTCCATAATTTCATTACTTTCAATGAAATCGTATCTTCAGGAAAACATTTAAATTCTTCTTATAGTAAAATTTACTCAAAATGGAAAAAAATTGCCTTGAGTAATTTATTACATTCTACAATACCACTGCTATTATCTGCGTATTCCAGCTCCTCATCGCTATCTTGATTGGTTGGCTGCTCAAACAAAGATACCTTTGAATATGATGGAACAGTAAACTGATCCCCTACAACAACCTGTGTAACATCAAAATAAAAAAGTCAGCAGAGCTACAATAAACAAGGATCAAGAGGCGTTAAGTTCATATGTTACGAGTAGAAAATAAACGGTATACATAAATGTGATCTTTCTTATTTGAATATTTAATTCAATATATTTCTTCAAAAATAAAAACATAACTGACATCATATTTGCTCATAGTTGTAACAAGTCTGATCAATCCTAGCCATGTTTAAAATAATCAATTTTATGACCTAGAACCTAAACCTTATTTTCCATGTCCAAAAACTACGTCAAAAATAAAAGAATACGCACAGTAAAACACCATGAGTTTCTAGAATATAAAGCCAATATATATACTGGTTGATGAAACTATACAAGATATGAAATAACATCACCAACTGCACCAAAATTTCTTATGGGTCGTCGGGTGGTATTCTTATTTTGTGGAAAGAGGATTCACTCACGGTAGATGACTCAATTCAAGGGGAGTTCTCTGTTTCTATTCATTGTAAACTCAATGCTGGTTTCTGTGGATGGATAACAGGTGTGTACGGCCCCTCATCTTATAAACGTAGAGACCAATTCTGGTTGGAGCTTTCTAGCCTATATGGCTTGTGCAACGACAACTGGTGCGTAGGGGGTGACTTCAATGTAGTCAGATGGTTGAATGAGAAGAGCTCCGGCACTCGCCCGACTAGAAGTATGCTTCGTTTTAACAACCTGATTGAGGAATTGGACCTGGTGGATATTCCCTTCCGAAACGGAAGGTTCTCTTGGTCCCGATCAGGGGTCAGGCCCGCTGCTTCAAAGCTCGACAGATTCCTTCTTTCCAAGCCTTGGATGGAGTTCTTTAGAGAAGTAAGTGTGGAAAGACTTCCTCGTACCACATCGGATCACTTTCCGATAATTTTAAAAATGGGGGCTCATTCCTGGGGTCCCACACCTTTTAGATTTGAAAATGCTTGGCTGGATCATCATCTTTTCTTTAAAAATGTTGAGAACTGGTGGGGCAGTTTGGTGGCTGATGGCTGGCCTATATTCTCTTTCATGGAAAAGCTAAAAGGTCTGAAAGCCATACTAAAAAGTTGGAATAAGGAGACTTTTGGTAATATTTTCTCCCAAAAACAGGTGCTGATTGATAAGATTAACTCTTTTGACTCACTTGAAGAGTCAAGCTGTCTCAACGAGGCAAATGTGAAGGAAAGAGAAAACTGTAGAGGGGCTCTGCTTGATTTGATTGTGAAAGAGCAGAAGTTGTGGATTCAGAAGTCGAAGCTTCATTGGCTTAGGGAGGGGGAGGAAAACTCAAGCTTCTTTCACAGATGGGTTTCGGCTCGCAAAAGTAAGAGTATTATTTCCTCCTTGGTTAGTATTGATGGGAAGACTCTTGTCACAGAGAAGGAGATTGTGGATGAGATCCTTAGCTTCTTTTCAATGTTATATGGCACAAGGGTCTCCTCGCCGTTTATTTGCGACGGTCTTAATTGGAGAGGCCTTAGCTTACAGGATTCGAATTTACTTGAGGCTCCTTTTACCGAAAAAGAAATTAGAGAAGCTGTTTTTGATATGGGTTGTCTCAAGTCCCCTGGCCCTGATGGCATGACTGGAGAGTTTTATAAAAAATCATGGAACATTCTGAAGCCCGACCTCGTAAGGGTGTTCCAAGATTTTTTTAAAAACGGAGTTATTAATAGAAGATGTAACGAGACTTATATTTGCCTCATCCCCAAAAAGAAAGAGGCGGGCCGTGTCAGTGACTTCAGACCAATTAGCTTGATTACCTCCTTGTATAAAATTATCTCCAAGGTGCTTGCTTCAAGGCTTAAAAAAGTTCTTCCATCGATAATTAATGACTCTCAAATGGCTTTTGTGGAGGGAAGGCAAATCCTTGATGCTATCTTAACTGCTTCCGAGGCTGTTGACGAATGGTCTTTAAGAGGCAGAAAAGGCGTGCTTTTGAAGCTCGACCTGGAGAAAGCTTATGATAAGGTGGATTGGTCTTTTCTTGATATGATCATGAAACTTAAAGGCTTTGGTAAGAGATGGAGGAAATGGATTTGGGGATGCTTGTCGACAACAAACTTCTCCATAATTGTCAATGGGAGGCCTAGAGGAAAAATTATTGCTAAAAGGGGCATTCGTCAAGGTGATCCTCTTGCTCCTTTTCTTTTTACGATTGTGGGAGATGCTCTTAGTTGCCTTATCCACTACTGTAATGAGAAAAGGAGTTTAAGAGGCTTTCATTTTGAGAACCTGACAGAAGATTTAACCCATCTTCAGTACGCAGACGACACGCTTCTTTTCTCTTCCTGGGAGGATGGAAATCTAGAGAATTGGTGGAAGGTGGTTAATATCTTCCTTATGGGGGTCGTTCTTTCCCTTAACAAAGCTAAAACATCCCTGATTGGCATTAACCTTAGCAATGATGACTTAGCTCCTTTTAGTGAATCTACGGGATGCTTGGTTGATAATCTTCCCTTTAAATATTTGGGCTTCTCTATTGGAAGGGGTCATAATAGAAAAGAGATGTGGAACAATCTTGAAGAGAGATTCAGACACAAACTTGATAGGTGGAGGAATGTATCCCTCTCCAAAGGGGGTAGACTAACTCTGGTGGCAATCAGTTCTCAACAGCCTCCCTTGTTATCTCTTCTCCCTTGCTCAAGCTCCAGTTGGCATTATTAATAGATTGGAACAGATGATCAGGAAGTTTGTTTTGGACAGGTGGATCTACCGAATCCAATTGCTCATTCGTCGTCAACTGGGAATGCACTTCCGCCCCAACTTGTTACGGTGGTCTTGGGATTGCTCTCTTTTAGGCAAAAGAATATTGCTCTTCTCACTAAGTGGTTTATGGAGGTTTAGCAAGGAAGAAACCTCTTTATGGAGGCGATTAATTGTGGCCATCTATGGTTTAGATGAGAATGGGTGGTCTACCAAAAATCCAAACAGGGGAAAATCTCATAGATTATGGGCTGGTATTTTAAAGCATAAGGAGATATTCTTCAATTTTTCTGCTTTTGTTTTGGGAGAAGGAACAAAAATCAAATTTTGGAAGGATAAATGGTGTGTCGCGGAAACACTTGCAGAAAAATTCCCTAACTTATTCTCTTTGGCGCTGAATAAGGAAGCTTATGTGGCTGATTGCTGGTGTACTGCTACTCATTCTTGGAATTTGGGCCTTAGAAGAAATATGCTCGACAACGAGATTGCCAATGCAGCCTCAGCTTTAGAAATTCTCCACTCGTGGGCCCCCACTGAAAGGAATGATAGTCTTAAATGGATTCCTAACATAAATGGCAACTTCACTACAAAATCTACTTTTCTTAACTTAACTAAGAGATCTCCCAACATTGCCGTTCCCTTGATTCGTCAGATTTGGAAGAATAAAATCCCGAAGAAGGTGAAGTTTTTCTTATTATCGGTCGCTTACAGAAGCCTCAACACCCATGAGAAACTACAAAAAAAAATTCGGAACACTTTGCTTAGCCCCTCGATGTGTTGCCTATGCGCTAAAGATGAGGAAACGTTGGATCATTTATTTCTACATTGTCCCTTCACAAGAAAAGCTTGGTACACTCTGTTTGGTATTTTCGATTTGGAGCTTTGCCTTCCTAGCAAGATTGATAGATGGATGATTGAAGGTCTTAACTTTAGAGGTTACAGCCCTAAAGGAAACATCTTATGGAAATGCGCGACGCGTTCCCTTTTGTGGAGCATTTGGAAAGAAAGGAATAGCAGAATCTTTGACGATAGATTTAATTCTTTTGATTCTTTTTGGACTGTGGTTCAACACACAGCCTCTTGGTGGAGTACGAATTACACCAAACACTTTTGTAATTATAGCCTTTCTATGATTTTCAACAATTGGAAGGCCATTATGTCTTAGTTCCTTAGCTTCTTCCGGGGAGGGCCCTCTCATCCCTCGCCCTTAGGTTGTTCTGTTTTGTTATATGAATATACTTGTCTCTTATCAAAAAAAAAAAAAAAAATGGGTGAAGGTAAATTTAATATAATATCAACACTCCAACGGCCTGAAAATATGTAGAAGATCCAACAAGTAGAGATCAATATTAAAGTGGCAGAGTGCAATGATAGATGCTCATGGTCCCGTGAAGCAAACAGATCCTTCACTGGCAAATCATTAGTCACCCATCTGTCCGCGACTTCTCCAATTGATCAAACTTTAAGGAAGGTTTTATGGAAGTCTAAAAGCCCCCGGTGAGTCAATATAGTCATATGGATAATGTTATTTGGAATTCTAAATTCCTTTTGTAAGAGACTCAACTCTTATGAGTGTCCACTTATAGTTACAAAACTAAACAAGATTTAAGCATAAATTGATTAGAACCATCTTGCATTGGCCTAGTGGTAAAAACGAAGACAATCTCAATGACTAACTAAGAGGTCATGGATTCTATCCATGATGGCCACCTACCTAGGATTTAATTTCTTACGAGTTTCCTTGACACCCAAATGTTGTAGGGTCAAACAGCTTGTCCTGTGAAATTAGTCGAGATGTGTTCGAGATGTATGTAAGCTGGCCAGGAAACTCACAGATATTTTAGAAAAAGCATAAATTGATTAGACAAGTAATAAGAATTTTAATATCGAAAATGTTTCTTTTTATAAGAAACAACTCTTGCTAAGAAAAATTGAAGCCTAAAAGCCAAGCCACAAGAAGGGTTCCAATGTGAAGCTAGTGAGATAAAACAAACATGAAAAGCAACTTTCTAGTTCTAAAAAGGGCATCAGAAGTTTGAAATAAACAACACAATCCAGCATAACTGGAATATCAATCAGCTATAGGTCAATTATCAATCGAAGGGCCACCTTAGTCTTTAGTGCAAGTTACTTGACACTCGTGAGGCCAATTCTATCGGATATTATAATTTTCTGTGCATGATTCATGAGTACTATAAATCAGTTCAACTGCATTAATAACCAAAAAGAAGGAACAATACCTTGAAAGACAAAATTACACCAGGTTCCAGTTCTGCTCCTGACTTTATAACAACTCCATCACACACAATAGCATTACTGATTTTACAACCATCTTCAATGGTCACATTGTCCCATATATAAGAGCCTTCAATTTTAACATTTGATCCAATACTACAACCATGCCCAATAATCGAATTGGTAATTTTGGTGTTGTCACCAATTTTGCTGTTATCTCCAATAACAGTAAACGGACCAACCTGGGCAGAGCGTGCCTGCAGTATTTCTGAAGAACCAACGTCAACAATCTTTCTAAAACACATGTAAATTCTTAATAACTGGAACATACAAGGGAGGTGCTACAACTCTGAAGAAGCTCCATAAAAACAATTAACCAAATTGAGAGTCATAATCAAACCAAATGTCACCAACATGAAAATTGACCCGAATAAAAAGAGTCAAATCTGAACATACTTGATACTACTACACATTGAATTGATGAAATCATACAATACAAATTCAAACTTCATGAACTTCTTTTGAGGGACGAATCAGAGAGACAAAGGCTGAATCTATAAACCTATTCATACTTCACAAATCCTTTTGTAATAAACCTATTCTGTTGGCCAACTTGAATTGGAGGCCATTTCTTTGATTCCTCCTTTTTGGCCCAAGGCTGCTAGATTGTTCACCTTTTGTTGTTTTCAATTATCTTTTCTTGTTTCTCATTTAGAAGCATAAAAGGTAATAAAAAAATCATATATTTATGACATGGCTTCTCCATAAAAAGGAACCAATGAAGCATTAAGTAAGCTGGTGAAGAGGAGCTAAAACTGATCCATGGAACCATTTAATGAACAAACAATTATGTCATCGAATTCAAAAGATAAGTCGTTGACATTGCAAAAGATGATATTAGAAGCATCACAAAGCAATACAACAAAGAAGAAAAATACAAGCTAATGAGCTTTTGAGTGTACAGGAAACATTATAATATAAGGGTTAAGAAAATACTGGTCCCCAGAATGAAGTTGAATAACATGAAGAAAAAAATCAACAAGCCTTGCCTAAATTTAATCTATATGATGAATTGTTTAATCATTACCTGATGCTCGATACATTCCCTGCCTTTCAAGTTTATAAGTAGAGTTCCCAAAGAATTTAACATCGGGTACCAGTGGATATGTCCACCTTTGTATTATGTCCTTACTTACGGTGTCATAGCTTCGATAGTTATCAATTCTTGCTGCATAGCTTGAGCAAATTTCGTGTGTGTAAATCTTGTAACCCATGATCTGAAAATCATTGTCCAAAATTATATTTGCAGTAAACATTTATAGTACTAAATATTTTTTATAAGAAACCTAGATTTTATTCAGAAATATGAAATAATGTACAAGGGTATACATAAAACAAACCCACCAAAAGAAATCTCAAACCCAATTAATGTTCATAATTCTTTTTATAAAAAACAGAAAACGTATATTCATCAAAAAGCCAAGAAAACAACCCAAGGGTAAAGGGTTGGGAGGAACCTCTGCAAGGAGCTAATGAAGAAGAACTTTCCAATTGTTAATAACCATAACATAAACTATAATTACAACAGAAATTGGCATAGTTTGTGTGCCACCAAGAGGTTGTATGCTGAACAGAACCCCAAAAAGAATTTTAAAGAAACAGATGAACTTATCTCCAAAGATCCTACTATTTCTTTCTTCCTAGGACACCACAAAAGACAACAGGAAGCACTTCCCCAAATAATTTTCCCTTTACTATAAAAAAAAACCACCTAGCCCATCAAGCATCCACTCATAAATCATTTTGGGAAGGGATGATGAAATTTAATGCACCGTAAAGCCGTAAAGGTGTAAGAAGGCAGCTTTGGTAGTAAACTTGCGGAAGAATCAAATTCCATTTTAAGATATCCAAATTACAATGGACCACCCAAAAATTTAGGATTTCCATGAAGACAGTGGCACTACCAATTTCTCTGTCTTGTAAAGCAAGTCACAAGACTTCTCAATTTGAAGTCTCTCACACCTGATAGCTTTCTCTCTACGATCTTTTTTATTTTATAGAAACAACTTTCATTGAAAAAAGTGACAATACACGAACATACAAAAAAAACAGCCCACCAAAACACCCCAACTAAAGGAAGAGGTTCCAACTGAGTAAAATGTTGCTAATGGAATAGTTACAAAAGGTCTTCAAAATCAAAGCCTAAAGGGATACGTGAAATCTAACCAAAGACCAAACCTCACTATAATCCCTTTCCCTACCACAAAACACCCGACTATCCATCTCCCCCTAATCATCCAAAATTACCGCACACACCCCTACAAGTCAAAAACAAACTTCATTTCTCTTAGAAGGGCAAATGGAAAAGGAACTCCTTGATTGTCACATGAACGCTCCTTTAGCCAGCAAAGCTAACACCAAAGAGCAATACACAGCCCGCACATACTGGCACTCCCAAAATAGATGATCAGGGTTTTCCTCCGCCTTCCAAAAAAGCAAACAACAAAAAGGTCCCACAAGTGAAATCCTTTTCCTAACAAACCTATCAACGGTGTTAACCCGACCAAGCAAGACTTGCTAGATAAAGAACCTAACTTTCTCATGAACCTTAATCCTATAGGGGAGGGATCCAATAACAAACTAAACAAGGATTTGACGTAAGACAATAGAAGAAAGACTTAAAAGCTTAAAAGGGTGCTTATTTTTACACCAGTACAATGCAGTAGAAATAACCAAATCATGAAAGAGATCAAAACTAGAAAAATGGTTTCAAAAAAACAAGCCCGAATAATTGCCAACCAAAGGATTTTCCAAGTCAAAACTATGAGAGTTGAAAATGAAATGCTTAGACATTTTACACCAAGAGATTACAATAAAAAAAACATATGGTCAAGGAAGACATCAAAGTGTTGAGCTTTGTTGTTGAAGAGGCAATGGTTACGCTCAAGCCAAATAGACCAAAGAAAAGCTCTAATAATTTGCTTCCACAGGATTCCCTTTCTAGCCTTGAATGGGTGAATTCACACTTGTTTTCTTATGCCCTTTTATTCTTTCATTTTTCTCAACAAAAAAATGACCCAAAAAAATAATAACAAAAAAACTAGCAATAAATAAAAGAAGCTAGATTTACAAAAACTAAAATTCGTATTTTAAAAAAAAAGGTAAGAGGTCCATACTAAGGAATACGTACATCATCTAAGAGCAAGCCCTTGACAAAATGACGACGCAGATGTTGGTAGTCAAAATTGTCAGTAAACAGGCTGAGTACTTCTGGGGAGCAGATATCTATATAACAGTCCTGCATAACAAGAAATGTGAAGAGGTATCTGAGGACATATCACATGTTTATACATACATACATGCACGCGAGTACGTATGCTTTCTAAAACTTTCGCTGGATAGGAGATCCAGTTGCAAAACTTTGATGCAAAATGCAACAAAAATCCCACCAACAAAAGACTAATTAGAAAATTTGTAACATTCCCCGTCCCTAGCTCATGTTTCGACCACTTGTCCTCTCATGTTAAATTTTTTTTACCAATGAAACTTGCTTCTTATCATGAATATTATAACTCAAGATGTAACAATAACACTGAAAGTAAACAAGATAAAGCACTTATAGGTTAAATTAAATAACCTGCATGTCGTTATGAAGTGATATGGAAGAATTATCCATTATCAATGACTTGTCCAGATGTATAATTCCTTTTGAATAGTCAACCCTGTCCTCATAGTACACGAGCTGCTTAGTATTGTGATCAATTGCCATAAATAGTTCATCAGTGCCCAGCCGAGATTGGTGTGTGATAGGAGAAGGCTTTGACCGTTTGACAACCATCGTCATTACGGCATTACTATCTTTCTTCTTTCTCTCTTTATGTTCTTGAAGAGCTTGCGTAAGTGACATGTTGCTTATGGTGTCTCCAGTGATAAGTACAAAATCACCATGTATCTTCAAAATGGGAAATTAGAGGTATTATAAGACACCTGAGTGAAACAACCGACGGAAACTGGATGACACAATGAATCATTCGCAAAAGTTATGAAACTGCAAAATCACTCATTATGGCAGTTCTTTGGGCAAACACTGCCAGAAAATTTAAATAGTGTGGTAAATGAAATAGTGACTGTAGAAAGTTGGTTTTTGTCTTTACAAAATGCCGTCTTGATAATCTTCACCACATTTCCTTTTATTTTTCGGGTAGGAGGGTGGGGTGGGTAGGGGGGAAGAATTGTTTCAATTATGAAGAAAAGATAATAAATACAAGAAAATTAACAGACTACAAAATGTAAGAAACTAAAAGACAAGACAAAAGGGAAAATACAGCGAAAAAAGAAGAGTGAACCACGATATGCACATCACTTTTAATATTGTATACACCCGCCTAACCTTTCGTTTATTGCATTAAACATGTCAATGCATGAATATCCTTTTGTATGAAAAAAAAACACTGATATGTAACAAGACAGCAGTGCTGGCAAAAATAAAGTTGAAAGACTTGAAAACAAAGGCACGAAATTTCAAACCATGGTTCGGTTAATTCTACTTCGAGTTGAAGTCATATGCTGAACAAACTCAAACTGAATCAACCACTTTTCAGGAAAGATACAATAATCAAAATAGCTCAGTGGGCAAGTTCTCAAGGGTTACAATTGTTCCTTGTTCTTAACTAATAAGATGAGTATACCAAGTTATAGAAAACCAAAGTAACAAGTGTGGATTTGAGTAACTAGAAAATATATAAAAATGTTTATTCTGGAAATGTATCAAAAGCTCAAAATACATATCCATAAATTTATAAATGTGTGTGTCTATATTTGAATTTGGGAATGGATAATCCATCAATAGCTCAAAATCCATTTCATGTGCCAGGATTTAGTTCTTATAGTAATGCTGGTATAAAAATAAGTCCCATATATCAGTAGACATGCGTACCACATTTCTTTCGTAGATAAGACGAAGGGCATCTCCAGCACTAATGGAGTTGTGCGACTCTATAGTTCTTACTGCAAAGTCTGGTAGGGATACCCAATCAGAGTTCTCCAAATAATCAATTACTTGCTTCGAGTTAGCACAGCAAAATACAAACACCTCTTCAACACCAGCCGATTCAAGCCAGGATAAGGTATAATTAATCATCGGGACATTTACCAGCGGCAATAATACCTTTAGACAAAAAAAATAACAGATTAATCAATGGAACGAAAAACATCGTGCAACTTTCAATGCTTCAAAAACGTTCTAGCTTAATTAAGGCCTTCATACACGATCTTCTATCCAACCACCTTACTGCAAACTGCCTCTAAAATATGAAGCATGACAGTACAGTGGATGATTAGCAGAGCTATTCTTCTACCTCTAAAGTTTTAAGTTTTGTCAACCGCTTAAAAAATTTGTACAGCAAGTAAATATACAGCTAAGTGACAATTTCAATTGCATTTAACTTGATATTATTGCCAATACAGAAGCTTAAAACAGGGGTTTTTTTAAACACCCCCGAATAGAAGGTCATACTTTTCACAACTAAAATCAAACTACTAGCCCAATTATGGACACGTAGTAAGAAATGAATGTCAAATATGATTCCAAAGAAACACTTCTGGTTTTTAGGAATATACCTTGGGGCGTTCAAGCGTTATGGGGCGAAACTTAGTGGTAAAGCTATCGGCAAGAAGAACAGCCTGCAATGAAACTCGTGCCAGCTCCTCATGGTCGTCGGAAACCCGCGATGCTCCCTTTCTCTGAGCACCCATTACTTCTTTATTTTCTTAAAGCAGAAAAAAAAAACTATGCAATAAGTTGATGTGCAGAGCAATAGCAGTGCGATAATCAGCAGTTCCGAATGGCAGGTTCAACAGAATTGCCACCCAATTTGATGAATGGAAAAAAAACCCTAATTAAAATCTCCAGGAACGAATATGGAGGGCAAAAGTAAGAGAATCTTGGTGCTTCCCCCCTTTTGTGGGCTGGGTGTAAGCTCTCAGACTTACACAGACCTTGAAGATGGTATCAAATGGCGTCTTCACACAATAAATTAATACAATATCGATTGAGGAAAACGTTGAAGTGACAAATTCCTTCCTTTTCTTTTTCCATATGGTTCGGAATTTTGAAGTTTGCTGGTTGAATTTTAGTTTATTTATTTTTAATAAACTTTAAATTTACTCTTAAAAGTATATTCGTATATTATACTCTTTTTGTTTTTATGAAAGTAAACATTATTATTATTACTATTTCATCATTTTAATAATATTTAAGTTTGAAGAGATAAATATAAAATTTATTGAAAAAAATAAACAAATTTAAAGTATATAGATGAAAGAATATTTTGATTTTTTTAACTACAAATATGTTTTTTATACTTAAGACTAGTGACTTACTTAGACAGGTTTTTACCAATTTTATAAGACAACCATGTACATGTCCATAAAATTGGTAAAATGTTTAAAAGGAGATATAGGCTGTGGTGTGAAGATTTATCCTTCAAATTTAAAAATTAATATACATTTGATGTTTTAGTTTCAAAACGATCTCTCGACTCTAAAACAATTAAGTGATTCGTGAACTTTATAGTTCAAGTAGTAGAGAAACCTAAATGTATATCATATGAGACAAGACACTTTTATTTGGTCTTGTTTTGCTTATTCCATCTAGATAAACACGATTGGAAGTAACTATTCAATTTTCATTTTCTAGTGATAAACATATACAACAAGTTATGAATTTAACTATTAATCAGTTAAAAACATAGTTACTTTATTCAAATGCGTATATGAATGAGAGAAAAAACTGTGAACATCTCAAATCAAACTTAATTCAATTGACATATAATATATGTCAACGATGAGGAGGCATGTGGTTTGAATTATATTATTATTGTTATTTTAAAAGCAAATGTTACAAATATTTGTTATAGAAACAAATGCAAAATTATGATTATTTATTATATAATATTACAAATATATAGTACTCACGGAAAAAAAACATTTAATTATATACACACGTACATCTACTTGTCAAATACAAAATGCTAATGTTACACTTTTAAGTATTAAATTTTCGTTGACATTTTCACATTTCCATGAATTTGACGTCGAAATGAATATGTATCGATATTTGTATCACATCGTAAGTAATTTACTTTGTTTTTTTCTAACAGCATTGTCAAATTTATCATTCTTTATATATCGAAATGGACGATTCCATCGTTTATAGTCGAAAAGGATAATCCCAAGAGGTTTTTCAAACCCGAAGAGATATTTTTCTTTTTTATCTATTCGGATCTCTTCCGTTTCATCGATTTTGTCCAAAATCTAATGACACATCAAAAAAAGTATCAAAGTACTTTAATATTTTATTTTTCATATTTTTCTTTTATTATGTTTTTGAAACCAACGTCCTATCCGTATTTACAAGAAAATTATTTGAAATTAAACTATATTTTTTCTTCATAATTATATTTGTAAGGGATAGAAGCACACCCTAAATTTCTAATTTAAAAATGATGAATTTTTAAAAATACTTACAACCTATAAAAATTTCTATAACTGATAGTTATTAATGTTTTAGAGTGATAGAAGACTATTATGAATATAGTCCAAAATTTTGTTATAACTTATAAATATTTTGATTTATTTTATTATTTTTAAAAATGTTACGAAATAAAAGTTTAATTATTAAATGACCAAAACTCCCCATAGTCTTAAAAATATAAAATCCAAATCTTCCCAAATTCGTTTGTTGCTAAGGTTTTGAAGGGGTTTTCGATTAAGATTTCTTGACGGCCAAGTCGATGCAAATGCATCTTTACGTGGAGGAGTATCTTGTTGGCCATATCTTATTAAACCCTAAATCCAAAATTAAAATTAAACTCAATCCTAAATTTTATCATTTGAGTTAACTACTGTAAATTGTTCAACATAGAAATGTAATGAAAAGTGAGTTTGGTTTTAAAAACAAAAATAAAGTTAATAATCTAGACAATTAATAAATAAAATTGCTAGCACATATTATTTTACATATTATAAATGTGACAAGTAATTAAATATATTTTATTAAATTACGGTTGTGAGCTGGTTATCGCTTTTAAATTTTCAGGATGAAGTGGGTACCATTACATAAGTTTTATTATTATAAAAAACATTTACTCTTTTCTTCTTTTTTTTTGGCAAATCGACCTAGAAATTTGTTGAATAGTGAGTCTAATTTAGAGAAAAAGAAATTCATCTTCGAACTAAACAATTAGTAAAAAATATTATGAAAAGGAAGCAAAGGGGCAGTCGTAGCCAAAGTACTATAAAACACAGAAACAAATAAGGAATAAATCAAATGAAAGAAGAAGAAACCCTAAGATACAATTTTTGTTCATTGTCAATCCCATCCCCTTTCTTCACTTCGCGCGTCGATCAATCCCCATGGCAGAAGAAAGGTTTCTGAATCCCCGTTTTTGATTCATTTCTTCTCTATTTATCCGTTGCGCTGTCGGCACCGCTTCTCTTTCTCTCCTTTCAGTTTCTTTTGCTGTTTCTCGACGATGGCTGCTTCCATGGCTAACGGCGACGATGGATTGAAGAAGCTCGAGTACTTATCTCTCGTCTCCAAGGTATGTTCTGAACTCGAAACTCATTTAGGGTTCGGAGATAAAGTTCTTGCGGAGTTCATTACCGAGATGGGCCGGAGCTGTGAGTCGGTGGATGAGTTCGATACCAAATTGAAAGAGAATGGCGCCGAGATGCCTGATTACTTTGTTCGCTCGCTTTTGAGGATTATTCACCTCATTCTTCCTCCGCAGAAGGGTGACAGTGAGAAGGAGTTGAAGAAGGAGAAGGAATCAGATGGGAAGGGAAAGTTTCGGGCCCTGGCAATTGGGGATGATAGGGAGAGGGCTAAGGAGCTTGAAAAGGAAATTGAGTTGGAGGCTCACCAGAAGCATGGGAACAGAGACGTAGAAGATGATCGATATAGGGACAGGGCAGGGGACAGAGGAAGAGGAAGAGACAGAGACAGAGACAGAGGTAGGGATAGACACAGGGATAGAGATGTAGACAGAGACAGAGATAGGTACCGGGATCGGGATTGGGATCGAGATAAGGATAGAGATAGACGCAGAGATAGATATGATAGGGATGAGAGACATGGTGGTAGGGATCGTGATGATGATGGCGGCGATGATGATCATCGTAGAAGTGGAAGGCAAAGGGATCGGAATAGGAGAAATGGGTACGAAGAAAATGAGAGTCACAGAGGGGATGTAGAAGATGGTAATGGAAATTGGAGAGGTGATAGAAATGGGAGACACCAACCTGTCAATCACGAACCTGAACTATACACGGTCTACAAGGGTAGAGTTTCCAGAGTGATGGACACGGGTTGCTTTGTCCAACTGAATGATTTCAGAGGCAAGGAGGGTCTGGTTCATGTTTCTCAGATTGCTACCAGAAGAATTACCAATGCCAAGGATGTTGTAAAGCGGGATCAAGAGGTCTATGTCAAGGTCATTTCAGTTTCAGGGCAAAAGTTGAGCCTTTCTATGCGGGATGTGGATCAGCATTCTGGTAAGGATTTGCTTCCGTTAAAGAAAAAAGATGCGGATGATGGTCCTAGAATGAATCCTTCAGACACGAAGGATGATGGTCCAGTGGTTAGGACTGGCCTTTCTGGAATTAAGATTGTGGAAGATGATGTTACTGTCCCTTCACGTAGGCCTCTGAAGAGAATGAGTTCACCGGAGAGATGGGAAGCTAAACAACTGATTGCTTCTGGGGTTTTAAGTGTAAGTGAATATCCTTCTTATGATGATGAGGGAGATGGGCTATTATATCAAGAAGAGGGTGCTGAAGAAGAGCTTGAGATTGAGTTGAATGAAGATGAGCCTGCATTTCTGCAAGGTCAGAGCAGATACTCAATTGACATGTCGCCTGTGAAAATATTCAAAAATCCAGAAGGATCTCTGAGTCGGGCAGCTGCACTTCAATCTGCACTCATTAAGGAGCGTAGAGAAGTTCGTGAGCAACAGCAACGGACCATGCTTGATTCGATTCCAAAGGATCTTAATCGACCTTGGGAAGACCCCATGCCAGAGACTGGTGAGAGGCATCTTGCACAAGAGCTTAGGGGTGTTGGCTTGTCAGCCTATGACATGCCTGAATGGAAGAAGGATGCCTATGGAAAGGATATTAGTTTTGGGCAGAAGTCGAAGCTCTCTATCCAAGAACAAAGGCAGAGCTTACCCATTTACAAGTTGAAGAAAGAACTTGTTCAGGCCGTCCATGATAATCAGGTACTTGTTGTCATTGGTGAGACTGGTTCAGGTAAGACAACCCAGGTAACTCAATATCTTGCTGAAGCTGGATACACAACCTCCGGTAAAATTGGGTGTACTCAACCACGTAGGGTGGCTGCGATGTCTGTTGCAAAGAGGGTTGCTGAAGAGTTTGGATGCCGTTTAGGAGAGGAAGTTGGATATGCAATTCGTTTTGAGGATTGTACTGGACCTGATACTGTGATCAAGTATATGACCGATGGTATGCTTCTTAGGGAGATTTTGATTGATGACAACTTGTCTCAGTACTCGGTAATTATGCTTGATGAAGCGCACGAGAGAACAATCTTCACTGATGTTCTTTTTGGGTTGCTAAAGCAACTTGTGAAAAGGAGACCTGACCTTCGACTGATTGTCACATCTGCAACTTTAGATGCCGAAAAATTTTCAGGATATTTCTTTAATTGTAATATTTTTACAATTCCTGGGAGAACTTTCCCTGTGGAGATTCTCTATACCAAGCAGCCCGAAACTGATTATCTGGATGCTGCTTTAATCACTGTCTTGCAGATCCACTTGACAGAGCCTGAAGGTGACGTTCTTCTTTTCTTGACTGGTCAGGAGGAGATTGATTTTGCATGTCAGTCCCTATACGAGAGAATGAAAGGACTCGGTAAAAATGTTCCTGAGTTAATTATTCTACCTGTCTATAGTGCATTGCCCAGTGAAATGCAGTCCAGAATTTTTGAACCTGCCCCTCCTGGTAAGAGGAAAGTTGTAGTGGCAACTAACATTGCTGAGGCTTCACTGACAATAGATGGAATCTTTTATGTTATTGATCCTGGGTTTGCTAAACAGAATGTATATAACCCAAAGCAAGGACTTGATTCTCTTGTTATTACACCAATCTCACAAGCATCTGCCAAACAACGGGCGGGGCGTGCTGGCCGAACAGGACCTGGAAAATGTTATCGCCTCTATACTGAGAGTGCTTATCGTAATGAGATGTCTCCTACAACGATACCAGAAATTCAGAGAATTAATCTTGGTCATACTACTCTTACTATGAAAGCAATGGGGATAAATGATCTTCTGTCATTTGATTTTATGGATCCACCTTCACCCCAAGCTCTAATTTCAGCAATGGAGCAACTTTACAGTCTAGGAGCACTTGATGAAGAAGGACTGCTGACTAAGTTGGGTAGAAAAATGGCTGAATTTCCTTTAGATCCACCTTTGTCAAAGATGCTGCTAGCTAGTGTGGATCTTGGATGCAGTGATGAGATTTTGACCATAATTGCTATGATTCAGACTGGAAATATCTTTTACAGGCCAAGGGAAAAACAAGCCCAGGCTGATCAGAAAAGGGCAAAGTTTTTCCAGCCCGAGGGAGATCATCTGACTTTGCTTGCAGTTTATGAGGCTTGGAAAGCCAAAAACTTTTCTGGCCCCTGGTGCTTTGAGAACTTTGTTCAGTCTCGATCCTTGAGGAGAGCACAGGATGTGAGGAAACAACTTCTTTCAATCATGGACAAGTATGATCTTCGAGCATCCTCTTAAATCTTTGTTTAACTATTGTCTTCAGCTGCTGCTGTTTATTGTTGTCTTGTCTTGATGCACACCACTATTTTGTTTAAATAAATAATTTGCATGTATGGAGTAGATATGGTTTCTCTATTGTGGATGTGATGCTTAGTGGCACAGTAGTTTCTTTATTACCTTGATAACTCAGGCTCCTGCTTGGTGCTCGTTGCTTTTAATGCTTGCACTGTAGAAACTGAAGTTTCTGTTTATGAATTTTGTTGGATCATAAGGTTTGGAGTTGTTTGTATATTAGTAGTGAATGCTGTATTGCTTCTTTCCTTGGAGGACTTTTATGAGAGATATGTCCTATATTGGTACATCAGTGAAGTCTTTGTCCAGACCTTATTTGGTGTTCTTTTGGTGGCATATGTGCCTAGGATCCTTATCCTGACCATACCCCTCTAAATTGTGAATCCGTTGATGTTGAATGTGAAGAGAACTTCCTGAAGAGGAACATATATGCCCTGAGCAGGGTACAAATTTATTTTAGAAAACTGACTATACTTCCGTTCATTGGGACTGGCTTGTGAAATCTACTTCTAAGATTATTTGCTTTAACCTTTACATAGAGATGCTAGTAGAGAGGAAATATATATGTTGCATTCTAGGAACTTTCTAGTTGGTGTTTTACTTTTATCGACTACTGTTTCACTCATCCATCAACCATCATCATTATATCTAGTGCTAACTACCATTCGTTTCTTGTAACATTGTACTATTTGTATGAGTCTTCTTGTTTTCTAACTCGTGCATGTTTGCTTAATTTCAGGTACAAATTGGATGTGGTGAGCGCTGGCAAGAACTTCACACAGATAAGGAAGGCAATCACAGCAGGGTTCTTTTTCCATGCAGCCAGAAAGGATCCTCAAGAGGGTTATCGGACGCTAGTCGAGAACCAACCGGTATATATCCATCCGAGCAGTGCATTATTCCAAAGACAACCCGACTGGGTCATATACCACGAGCTGGTCATGACAACAAAAGAATACATGCGTGAAGTAACAGTCATAGATCCCAAATGGCTTGTTGAATTAGCTCCAAGATTCTTCAAAGTTTCAGACCCTACAAAGATGAGTAAGCGAAAGCGACAAGAGCGGATTGAACCACTCTATGACAGATATCACGAACCAAACTCTTGGCGTTTGAGTAAGAGACGAGCTTAAGCTTAATTTATTAGTTTTTTCTTTTTTCCATGTGCCATATTTGCCTGACTATGTAGGTTTCAAGGCTTACCACAAAATGTATATATCCTATTGTATAATTTCTTGAGGGTAAAGCCGTTAAATGATGCAAATACATACCAGGAAAGTTTTGTCTTCCTCCACTGCCTCTAGTTCATTGATTAATATGTTCATTGTGGTTTGGTGGTTCTTTCTGCCACTACGCAGGACTTCAGTTGATATAAGCTTTTTCCCTCTCGATTGTTAACTTGTAAACTTATTAAGATCTCGTGTTTTCAAAATCGTCTAACAATGCAAATGTAGTTAGGAAAGGTGAAAATCATGAGAAAAGAAAAAACAAGCTCAGGCTGAATGGTTAGTTTCTTTGGTTTAGAGCTCTTATTCAATTTAGTGCTTCAGATTTATATATTTGACCTGAGAGTTTGAAACCTAATCTTTCTAAAACTATTAACTTTGGTCTCTTTATTGGTTGTTTTAAACCTATGTTTTAACTTGTGTAAAACATAATGTTGTTTTGTCATATCCATTAAACTATCTTTGAACGAATTTACAAGAAAATGATTAGGGAAATCTATTTAGAATCAATTGACATGTCAAATAAAGCAAATACTGAAATGTTGTTGAAGGGGTGTTGATAAAATATTGAAAATACCATGTTAGATCCTACCAAACAAGAATTATCTAAAAAACAAAGGATGTTATCTAAAAAAACAAAGGATGAACTCTATAGGAACTGAACAATTATAGGACATTAAATACAAAGGTATATAAAATATATGTTAGAATATCACAAGAACAAGTAACCCCTAACCTTTGGAGAGAGCTAGTCTCTTTCAAATTTCCGTTACAAGGAAATTCCACTACAAAATTCTTCACACCCTCCTCTCTAACCCCTCACCTTCTATTTATAACAAAAAGACTTAACAAACATAATGAATATTCTAACATGCCTCAACCGAACACCCTACTAATATTCTCCTAATAATTCTGCTATTTCAATCGGCATTACATATTGATTCTTCTATTGTGCCGGTCTATATTATGTGAAAACATTGTTTCCTAAAATAAAAGAGAGAGAGGAGAGAAGAGAAGAATAAAGTAAAGAAAAGATAAGATTAGATTTAGCAGTACTTCATTCTAATTTTATTTATTTCTGCTATAGGGCTTGAAGCCATCTTATTTTAGATACAATACATATGTTCCAAACCAAAGTGAAGCATTTTATACATTATACTTCATCAATCATCACAGACCATCCAAACCAAAGTGTTTTTCACTCTTGCAGCCCAATAACGCCTGCAACAAATATATAATAACAGATGTTTACGTCAAGGAAAAAGTTTAGCTACCTCTTTTAGAGAACAGATTAATCCCAAGAAAATAAAAGAAGTCCCAATCAATACATTCAAGGTGTTAAATCTATTTGTGCAAGTTAAAGAATTGATGTAAATTATAGCAATAAAACCAGAGAAGTGTGTATATGTATAAAGTACCAGTACAATTTATCACATAACGTCATTATACATATATGACTGTTATTTAGAACTGTACATTTGTTGCGAGAGTAAAATTTAAAACCTTGGTAAATTAACTAAAAGACATACACCTAACGATAATTCCACGTTCAATAATTTAACTAACATGAACTTGGTTCTATCAAATCTCAAACCTACTATCGAAAAAAGAAATGTACGGTTTGAACAAGTATGCTTTTTTGTTTTTGTTTTTTTTAACCGTTTGGATGGCATAGCATAATCCTTAGAAGCAATGTGAATGTGAAGAATTAGTATGATTATGTAACTTACCACAGCCTATTCTCTCACCCGCATTGCCAGTGGTCAGGCTAAGTTCAGTTCCACCTGCAGACAAGGTCAGATTATGCTTCAGATTTCTTTATTTGGTTATCCTGAATTTAATGGAATGTCATCCACTTGACAGGCAGAGACAAAAGGAGGTCATTAGGGCTATTGTTATTAGTTTGTTCCTAGTTTCTTGTTCTTTCTTGGGGATGTTTCTTGTTTAAGTTAGATAATTCTTTGTTCTTAGATTTTACCCTTCTTAGTTGTATTTTTACAGCTTTATTTGGTAGCTGTTAGTTTGTTTTGTTTTTATCGAGAGCCCTTTTTTCCCTAGGTTGTTTATCTCAGCCTATATAAATGGCTGCTGGTTACAGTTTCTTTTAACCATTCTGCATTCTGTGATAAAAAAGATTCCTTTGAGGTATTTTTGAACACATCGGGAGGTTTACAAGAAATTGAAGGGAAACAAATATTCCAAAGATTGATACTTCCAGCACGTAAAATGATCTATTGGTTTAAGATTTGAATAAACTGAATTATACAAATGTGAAGAATATGGATGTTCTGCACGTATGGAGAGAAAATGGGAAGAACCCCAAAAGGATATCACTGAATTCAAAGAAGATTAAATTAATACCAAGGCGAAAGTGGAGCATAGTTACAATTAATGCAATTGAGGTTAATTTCTTCAGGTCAATCATTAAAATGTTTGCACGATAAAGTTTCGATAGAGTTAAATGTGTAGAATTCCTATTAGAAATATAGCAATGAAGATTTATAACATTACCCCTGCCAAGATCATCAGGATCTGCATGGACAACAATAGACCTTCCAAGAACGGAATTTGGTCCAACAAGGGAAATCTGCATAACATAGAAAGAAGTAATGCTCACTAGTTGAGACTTCCAGTAGAGATGGTGAAATATCAAACTAAACATAAAATTGTCCAAACCTGTTTGTCAATAATTGAGAAAGTAGCAGTACCTGTACGGTAAACGTAACAACATTTACAATCATGTCAAATTAAGTGATATTTATTGAAATATTGTCATTGCTAGGAGGGTGGAGAGGGAAGCTGGATGCCTTCAAGGAATCCAGTGTCCTGCATTTTGGAGGGATTGAATTTAGGCTCATTAAAATTTAGACAAAATTACCTTGAGTTTTAAATTATGTGTGCGTTTAGTTTCATAGTTTTCGAGATATACTGTTTTTAGTCTCCAAATCTTTTAGGACATGTAAATTTGATCTCTAAATTTTTTACATGTACTTTTCTTAGTTTTCGAGTTTTTAAAGTTCAAAAGGTCCGACATAAATTTCTTATCATTATTTTAAATTAGAAAAATAAATTTTAAGAAAGTTATTTTTCTATGTCAATGTGATAGAAGTAATATAAAATAATAATGAAAAATATATTTAAAGATTTACTCGTGACCAAATACATCTATTCTAAAAAAAACTCAAGGAATAAAAATGTACGTTTTGAAAATTGAAGAATAAAAAAAACATAATCTGAGAACTCGCAAAGTAAAAACATAGTTTTCCTAAAATTTACTTCAAGGAGAAAATGAAAAGCAATATGGAATAGCATTAAACATACCATCATCACCAGCAACCACATTTCCAAGATCACCAACGTGACGATTCTCATCATCTGGGGCACCATGGTCTTTGCCTTCAGGGTTGAAATGTGGCCCTGCGCAACCAATTGTTTGCAAGTGGAGTTATAATGTCCTAAAAGACACTTTGTATCTAACATTGAGAAACTAAGATGGCGCAACTCATGAGAATGTACCAGTTGATAAGCAACCATTGGTTGTGTCCCCAAGGGCATGAACATGGAAGCCATGAAGCCCTGCCTTAAGACCAGAAATATTTCCTGTAATTATAGTTGGACCTGAATAATACAAGGGAAAAACTGAAAACCACATAAAAGAAAACATAAAATGAGTAAGCATTTAAATTCGAACACTAATTTGAGCTACCATTGCCATTTTGGCTAAAGAAGATGCTTCCACTGACTCCCTGATTGCTCTCAAGAACAGCTACAGCTTTCACCATTGTTTTGTGTTAACTGAACTCAAATCCAATGAAGGTTATTAGGAGAACTGAAATAACTGGTAAAATTGGATACTGATCAATAAAATAAACTAAGGAAATTTCACTTTCGAATATATTGATCAAAGCAATAGTTAACAAACAATTCAAATGCTCAAAAGCAAAATGGAACTACATGAATGACACAAAAACTAATTCCTCGTCGCCAAATTTGAGAGAGAAGATCAATGCTAACCTTCAATGTCCTTAAATAAGTTCACACTTAGTCAGTTAAAACTAGGAGTTCCAATCAATACGATTTTCAAAATATATAAATTAAAATCTAGAGGAAATGAGTTAATGCACTTGTATGCTTAAAAAAAACTCAGCTGGATATATTTTACACTTCAAAGTTATTATTATTATTATCATACAAATATTTTTTGGTCTATACAACAAAGTGTTCTATGAGCGTTTAACAAAAAAACTCAGAGTGTCTGACACATATCAGCTAAGAACAAGCTAGCCAAACAAAAGTATCGCGCTCCTTAGAACATGATCATCTATCTATTAAGTTTGGGACTTTCTGTTAGTACTCACCATACTTTTTGCTAAACAGTAAACAACAAGAAGCAAAAAAAATTAAACTCAAAAAACCAAGAGCGTAAGAGTTACACCTTGCAGCTACCATCGAAATTGGAAAGTAGTGAAGCGCAACTTTTGGTATCTTTAAACTTCAACGAGCGAAAATAAATAAATAAAACACGCAAAGAGAAAAACAGAAATTAAACAAGAAATCGATAAGAACAATTCAGTTTCACCACAGAAATGGAGGACATGGCTGAAAAAGAACAAGTAAAATAAAAGAGAAACAGAGGAATTAGAGATGAAATGGGAGAGAACCATTTACCTAAAGGGTCAGCTTGAAAGAGAAGAGGAAGAGAACAATGGGAATGGAGCGAAATTTTGAAGGCATGGCTGATGGCCGAATATACAAAAAGCCAAGGAATGATGAAAATGGTCATAATTTTGAATCCACAAGACACCGCGTGTGGAACTCACGATTTTAATTCGACCGACCGACGAAATCCATAATTCAATTTCGTTGAGGGGAAAGAGTTTTAATTCTAATCCTTCCTTTATTACAATATTTATTACTTCGTAGAGTTCACAAAATTAGAATATATTTTCAAACGTGTAATTTAAACACAAATTATTTTGAAAAAATGAAAGCCTTTCCTATTGATAAACTTTTTTTTTTTGTTAGAGTGGTTAGTGAATGTTTTTTCTTTTGGTAGAAATGCTTTAACAACTACGTTTATAGTTGGATAGTTTCTAAAGATTTTTTCTTTCATTTTCTTAATAAGGATTCATAATGATTGTTTAATAAAAAAATTTATAGACTAAAATAAACCATTCGAAGACAATGACCAAACTAATAAATACTTGAAAGTATGGACCCTCTCTTTCAGGAGAAAATGGTAATTAGAAAATTAAGGGAATCAAACTCCTCTCTTTCATATTGTATGCTAAGGTCCCTAAGCAATCTTATAATTCAATATACTTTTGGATTTGTTTATGTAATTGAATTGTTGCAGCACGCACAAAGGACGTAGAAAGGGTTTGATTTTCTTTTTTTGTTCCGTGAAAGTTTAATAACCAAAATATAATAAATTTATAGAATAAAATAGTAAAATATTGAAACTATTTACAAAAATATAATAGAGTAAAATTGGAATAATTTAATATTTTTATTTTATAAAATAGGAAAAAAAACAAACTCAACTAAAAATACAAAAACTAGGACATAGATTAGGTCACCATCTTTAAAGATAAAAGAGGAGCATGTGGAATACAAATTCTTGTCTTAAATAAGAGAAGTTCTCTCCCATTTCTCCCATCTCCCTCGTCAACTTCAACTCACACTTCCCCACTGTTTCGTCGCCGACTACCGCAGCCGTGTACTTCCGTCCGCCGGCCTGTGAACATCATCTAGCCCGAAGTCTTCACAACTCTTCTTGACATCAAAGTGGTGAGTTTTTTGTGCCTTTGTTGGAAATCCCAAAATTTCCCCCCCACTTCTAGTATTTTGGCTTAAAAGATCCTTCCACATTTGTTCTTCCTATTTCTCTTCTGGCCCTAATCTCCATTTTCTTTTTGTTCCTCTTCTTTATTGCTTCTTTGTATGCTACCATTTTTTAGGATCATACATAATGTTATTTGCTACAAGATAAAGACTCTCCTATTCTTACTGGCATGAATATTGGAAGAACAAAGACTTCTGCTTTTTTACTTAATTTTCATCACTTTTTGGGGCAATATTCTTCTATCCACTCAATATCACCGTCACAAACCCTTCAAGACAGCATTAAAGCTGCTGTTGAATCAAAGTCGTATAAGAAACTTCCTGATCTGTTTCCTTCATTGCAAGAAGCTTGCCACAACCCCAATCTTTTCTTGTTTCTCTCCACTTTTCCTCTTAATTTAAGAACACAAGTTGTGGATGAGATATTACAATCTTTAATATCTATTAGACCTCGCTCAAAATCCCAATTTGTCCATGGCTCTCTGCTTTTCTACACTCTTCAAAGTCCTTCACCTTTTCCCCTCTCTCTTCCAGTCCTCCAGAGGATTCTCCACTCTGGTTGTGTCCCTTCCCCTCAGACTCATTTTCTACTTTCTTCTGCCTGGCTAAAACAACGTAGCCAGGCTAAGTCTGTTGCTAATATCTTGATGGATATGCAGTCAATTGGTTATAAGCCTGACAGCAACATATGTAACTATCTTATATCCTCTCTTTGTTCCATTGGTGAATTAGCTGAGGCCTTTCAAGTTTTGAAAGGTATGGGAGGGGCAGGGTGTATTCCTGACTTGGAGAGTTATGGCACCTTAATTCATGCAGCAACAGCTGTTAGACGGACGGACAAGGCAGTGGAATTGCTAAAAGAAATGGTTGTGAAAGTTAAATTGATGCCAAGACAAGGAACGATTACTAACGTTGTGGCCGCGTTACGAACAAACCGAGAGGTAAGGAGAGCAGTTGAGATTATTGAGCTGTTGGAGAGGGACAGTCACGATGTTGGATTTGAGAGCTATGAGCTTCTTGTTGAAGGTTGTCTAGAGTGTCGTGAGTATATTTTAGCGGGAAAGGTGACCATGGGGATGACAGACAGAGGGTTTATACCATATATCAAGGTCAGGCAAGAGGTTGTTGAGGGGCTGGCTGGCATTGGGGAAGTGGAACTTGCTTCTGCTGTAAGACGCAGATTTGTAGAGTTGGGGTCTTAGATACTATAAATTCTTTTTATATCTTGTTCTCAAATATATATATGAAATCCAAATGGCATGTGGAGAAGATTTAGAGAAGAATTTTTCACGATAAATACTCCTTGAATATGTTCAAATTTTATTGTGCTTGAATCCTTTATTTTCTTTTGACTTTTTGGTGCTCATACACAATAACCTTTTACCAATTCTTATTGCATCACTATAGAATATAATTTAGTGAATGTAAAAATCTGCATGGTAAATTTAATTTTTTCACCTCTGAAGGTAGACATGTTCAATTAACACCAGGAAGTACCTTGCTTGTGGTTGAATCACGCTTCATTCTTATTCTTATGTAACTTGATTCACCCTAGCCAATGCCCCATGAATTCTTGACAAGTCAATAAGCTTTATTGCTAGCTTCCCTATACTCAACTATTGTTCCTTCACGATTCAGTTGCTCAATTGCTTGAGAAAATTCCACTAGAATAGAACTGAAAATTGTTCCCCCTGCATCAATTGCTACAGAGGCTGGCTGTTTAGCAATTGTTGGCTTTCTGCTTTTTAGCTTTTCTCATTGTTGACGAGTACTTTTTCATATCCACTTATTGACACAGACTGGTATTTCGCTTTTTGTTTGTTGCATGCAGATTCAGTTCTTTTGTATGGATATTCTGTTTTTGTAGTTAGACTAGTTTTCTTGATGAACTCAAATGCTTTATATATGTAACCACCACTGCATTCCTGGTTCCCCGAGGTCACATCGTAGTCTACAAGCTCTTGTTCTGGAAGAGACATCAATTTCCCTGTTTTTATTTTGTTGATGCCTTCAACTGCTGCTACTGCAGAGAATGCCCAGCAGCTCCATGTGTTGAAAATTCAAGACTGGTAAGTTTTTCCAAATATGACGAAATGACTTTAAATAGATAGAGGGCCAGGTTTAGGGTACTTGTTAGGAAAAAAACTCATAATCAGACGTAAAGAGAACATGATCAACGTATTTTTGTTTAGTTGGATGAATAAGAGTATTACTAGTTCGTACCACATTGGCCTTGATTCTTTATCGGGGTAATTGCACCGTCCTTTCTCCAATCAACGTTAGTAGGCAGATTAACGGTATTTTCATATTCAAATAATGTATATGGAAGCGAAAAAGTTTTATACCCCAAGTAAGTTGCCTTAAACTAATCTGTGAGATCTGCATAGTTAATTTTAACCAAAGTATATGAATGATTCAAAGAATTGAGATTGACAATGTACTTTGCTAAGAAGCACAAATACTTTAGTTTGGTTAACATGTCCATGTTCGACACTTGAAAAATTGACACTTGATAGATACGTAGCATACATTTGTCAATGCAACAAATGTATTAGACATGTGTAAGTATTTTTTGAAAAGAATATTTTAATAAACGTGGATTCATAAAGTTTTCAAATATAACAATAGCCATATTCGTGTGATATATGTATTTATGTTTTCTAGGGTGTATGTTTAGGACTTGATTTTAGAAAGAAAAAAAATGTTCCAAGTACAGTTGATTTTATAAAATTGATTTTCAAACACTAAATTCTTTTTTTATAACAAACTTAAAATTGATTTTCAATAGTTATGTTTTAAAAGTGATTTAACAGCTATCGGAATTATTAAAAATATTTTTTTGGGTATTTAAAAACTATTTAAAATAAGTTGTGATTTTTGGTTGATCACATTTTCATAATCACTAGAGAGATGATGTTTCAAAAATGATTTTTGAGTGATTTCTTGTTTTCCTAAAGTAACTTTTTATAGGCTTTCAAACACTATATTTTTATGCAAAAGTGATTTTGGTTAGTGAAAAAATATGTCAAAATCAATCCATAACACTCCTAGATAATTTGGAGTACTTACCTTTCTATATCCAACTGACAGATTTATTAGAAAAATTTCTTCATAGGGACATAAGATCATGAATTGAGATGTTTTCTATTACAACATGGTTCGTAGGCCTCAGTGGCAACTTATATATTGGAACGAAGTCATGTCTTTAATTAGAAGCTAAACAATTACCCATACAGATTCTTTCAGTTTCAACAAGAAGTCTTTACTTTAGAACTCGAAAAATAATAATAACAATGACAATAGTGATTCATGACTCTCAAATTAATTTAAAATTGAAACTGTGTATTGGAAAAGCAGGCAACTTTGTACTTAATTAGGTAGTGTCATTATTACATTACATAGTCTTTAAGGTCAGTCAAGCAAAACCACATGTAAATTATAAGTTAAAAAAATAAAAACAAATGAGGAATTAAAAGTTATTAGTTTTATGTTTTGAGATGATCAACAAAACATCAATATTCTCATGACAAACCAGTCGAGAAAAATGGAGGATTTTAATGTAATATATATGAACTTTGAGCGTCTTCCCCATCTGCACAAGAACACAAATTTTTATTTTTTAAAAAAAGATTTAGTATTTACACCCAAAATGAATCCAAAAATGTAACTGGACAATATCAATCTTCTTAGTCATGCTTAAAACTTAAAAAACACTTTTAGCCCTGATTGAAGTAAACAAGTTATGTCTTCTAGGTATAAATAGTTCATTTACTTTACAATTTATAGTGTTTTCTTAGTTCCTATTGTGTTAGAAATATTATTAAATATCTAAACTTTTTGTCCATATAGATTGAAAAACTCATTCAAGAGAATTAAGTTATTACAAATTTAAAAGTGGAGATACATGGCTAAATTGTTACATGCTAAATTTTGAATTTTTTTTTTTTTCAAATCTAGAAGAAAATTAAATTGTTATTTCGTTAGGACTAAAGCACAATGATAAATCCAACCTTATACTAAATTACCAGGTGGATGGAAACGGAGTTGCACTGTATTTTCAGAAGTCGGATTGATGAGGTCTGCGGTTAGGGTTCACCTCTAACCCTCTTCGAGATCTTTCCCACAGCTGGTTTTCAATGCCTAGCTTCCTCAACTCTATCAGCCCACGCTCAACTGTTCATATGATAAAAAGAAAGAAACACAATCCCAGATGAGTGATCATTGTAGCAATATTTTATTTGTTCTTTCTTCAAGTACCATTCACTAAGCATCTAAGAATGGTGAACAATTATTATTAAAAGGAAAGGGAAAAAATGATGTTAATTTAAAGGAAATTCATTTGAAGCGAGAAACTGTGGGGTGTTGATAAAAGTTTTAGTGTTGTGTTTGAGAAAATTATTTTCGAAACTTTAATGAAAAAAATAAAGTTTGTAATCGTTGATTTGGTTTACCAATATTCCAAATGCCATTCAACTTAAATTACAAATAGCACATGATTAGAGTCAAGAAGAGAATCTTGATCCTGATAAGACACAATAACATCAAACAGGCTTCTTTTAGATTGGTCATACTCATAACTCATAAGAAGCAATATCTCTTCCACGTAAAGATTGATATAGAGAACATTTTTAACTAGAAAATTAAGAATGCAGTGAGTGAAGAGAGAATGAACCATCAACGGCATCATGAGAAGTAGATTTGTTAGTGTGGTTGATCCAGAACTCTAGACGTTCATCTGCTATGTCTGGTTCAAGTTCATCAAGTTTTGCTCTCTTCCAGAAATAGGTGAGCCAAGCCTACATCGCAAATAAATAAATAAATGTTAAAAAAATCTCTGAAGTGATTTTCAGAAAACAAACCCAAAAAATAGTACATTCAATTGATTTTCTTAGCTTTTAGGGTAATTTGCTAACCTATTCCAATTTTTTTGTTTAGCTATTTGTATGTTCTTAATAAAGCATAGCTTTGTGGTTTTGTCGAGGAATTCAACTATTTTTGTGGATTTCTCGTGTTTATGCGCCTAAGCCTTATGTTGTCTTTATGAAGTTGTGCTCTCTTAGTAGTTGTAAGCTTGGAATTGACAATTTAGAAGTTGGTTTGATTTGTGGTTTAATCCTCGCACTTATTTGGGCTTATTGGACTTCTAACCTCATCTGCTCATTAGACTTCCATTAGCTTTGGCTATCGTTCATGTGCTCTATAGTTTTGGTTTCCTTTATGGAGTTGGTTTGTTAGGTTTTAAGTCTTTGCTTTTTTATGTTCTTTTCCTCTTTGTATCTCAATAGTGTTTCTTCTCCTTTTTTTTTTTTTTTTTTTGCAATTTTTCTTTTCTCTCGGAAGCTATTGTCTCTTTAAGAATGGGTCTCTTCTCATTTTATCGATGAAAGTTGTATGTTTCCTTTTAAAAAAAGAATGGTTCGATTAACAATATCAATCTTTCTAAATAACTAGCACTAGAGAGAGTTTTTAAAAGTACCTTTCTATTAGCAAACCATTTTATTATAGATTGATACACACTACACAGCTTCTTCTTTAGTTAACCATTATCATAATCTTCCCAACTTATTTCTCACTTTCTAACATTTCTCTGACTGAAATCCCTCTCAAACTTTTTTCCCCTTCATATGCCTCTTTTAACGTTTTCCTCTAGCTTCAACTTTTCTCTCCTCGATGTCTCTCCATAAAAGATATCTAGATCACTTTCCAACATCTCTCTCTAGCTATCTCTCCAACTCATCTTTCATTCTCTCCATTTCTCACCTCTCTTTAAGACATCTCTTTTTCCATCTAATTTTATATCCAATACTTATAATGTAAAATGTAAAATTGTAATTCTAACTTTGTATACTAAATTCTTAAAAACCCATGGTAGACAACTTTAGATTGAATTGTGTGAACTCTTACACATTTTTCTTAAAACAAAAGTCATAATGTCTATAACAATCAATCATATTCTACCATAAAGATAAAACTGTTGTTAAATTGTGTGAACTCTCGCTTTAATTACTTTGCTTGTTTTGCTTGGTTCACAAATGAGGATCACACTTCCTATTTATAAGCATGAAATCCTTGAGCCCAAGCCAATAGATTTCTATAGATCACACACTCCTACTATCCTACCATTTTAGCCCGTCAGTTGTAAAAATTAAGAAATTTAACAGATGCAACATGTTAAAGAGAAATTTTACACACACGTGAAAAATAGAGATCATTATATACCTGCTTAAACGCTACATCCTCTGACTCCTCTGGGCTTAATTCTGTAAGTGCATTTGATTTAAGACAATTTGTATAAGTTTCACAAAAACATTAAAAACTACAATAAATTCATACATCGGTAAGATATCCGGATTGCGTTAAAAGATAAAGACAACCTGCCTAGTCCCATAACATTTGAGTGTCAAGGAAATTTGTAGGACATTAAGTTCTTGGTAGGTAGCTATCATAAATTAAACCTGTGACTTCTTAGCCTAAAACCTAGTGTGATGATATATAGAAAAAGCAAATTTATTTGCTTATCTCTTAATATATATATATATATATTTTTTTTTTTTCATTTTCCAAATCTAAATGTACATCATAAGTTCCTACCAAGTAAATGAGTTGTTTTGTACTCAAGTTAAACTACAAGTCATTCTCATTTCTTAAATAAAAACCAAATATAATGTAGACCAGAAAAAAAAGTAGAAAAGAAAAGGGCAAAGTGTTTTTAGTTAACATACCAAATGCTTCAAATTGTCCTTCTATAGGGAGCTTTGCTTCATCTACCCAATAACAAGAAAGTGCAAACAGTGTTAGACTGCACATATTATCCTAAGTCTATAACATCAAGAATCAATGGAAAATTAAACAATTATTTAGCCTAATATACATATCAAAGTAAAAGTATCGGTGAAGATAAATGCTCCTAACAAGTATCAATAAAGATTAAGCATGCATTAAATAAGTTATTATGTATCTAGAACTTGGGCACAAATATCCAGAACTAAATGTGATTGGAAGTAAGTTAAATATCAAGTTTCATGTAACTCAACATGCAGTTCTAAGTCCAGTGGAGTGGGTACACTTTTGTTGTCTTCTCAATATCTATCTCATGCTTAAATTGATGACTGATACATTGAATAGTGATTTTTTCATTTGATTTCCCAATCCTACCTGGTTTTAACAAATTTGCACGTCGATCGCGAGCCATTGCAAGAGCCACTGCGTCCTCTACCTTCAGAATAATTTCATTAGAAACTTATGATCACAGGAATTAAAAAATAAATAATGACAAGTCAGCTACCACAAATAGAAGTGACTCAAGTTACAGAGTTCTCATAATCAACCATAACAATAAAATAAAAACTATATTTGCTATAAGAATTTCAAATACTCAAGATGACAAAAAAAAAACATTTTTTTATGGGAATATTAAAATCATTCAAGTTTATAAACCATGAGAGTGCAAAGATGCATTCTTGAAGATAGAAAAACAAGACCAGACGTGATATAATCATATACCAGATCATTTTACAAATATGGATTGGTAGTGAAAGAACCTTAATAGCATACACAGACAATAGGAAACTCTATTTCCCTGCACAGATACTCTTGTGCTGTGATAAACTTTCCCGGTACAAATATGCTAACAAAGAGAATTGCATCTAACCTTTACTGTTTTCCTCAAAACATAATTTTTGCTACAATACATGAACAAGCACAGAATTTACGGTAATGATATGAGCAAAGTGACACTATTTTAAAAAACAAGAATACAAATGTTAGAGATGTGTTGATTTACATTTTCAGGATACAAATAAGAGTATACTAATATGTTCCATTGCTTTCGTGTGTGAAGTAACACATGAATTTCCATTCAATGTTCAATTTATGAAAATTTAGGCATAAGCAAAACGTATTATATTTTGTCCCCTTCAAGCACATAAAGATAGACAAAATGTGAGAAAAAGGACACGTCACTTTTTTGAACTGTTTAAAAACTGTAATACAAATGGCGGGTTGACACTTTCAGTAAACAAATTTGTATATTAATATGTTTAATTGCTTCCATTTGTAAAGAGTTAAAGATATTTGAATTTCATGCAATATTCACTTGGATGAAAAATCAAACCTTAGAAAAGGCATGTATTTTATTCATTGCAAAAAGATTGGAGTAAAGTAGGTCCTGCTAGAACTCAAAACAGAGCATATCTGTCGCTGCCCAAAGCATCCAATTTTGTTCCTCTTTCCTTTTTCTGATTTTCATTGCTGGTACAAGTAGAACGGAGTAATTGATGTAGAAGTTATATTAATCTCCCTCCCTCTCTTGCTGGTTTTTTTCATGGGTATTAGTGAGCAGGTTCTTTGTTTTATTTTTGTCAGCCCTCTCTCTTTTGCTTAGCTTCCGCAGGAAATTTTGTGGTGCTTTTTTTTCAACTCATCTTTACTACATTAGCATAAGATGTCTAGAATTTATTTCTTTATTTCAAAAGGACCAGTTCCTGAGTCCGTCGAATAGAGAAGACTCTTTATCCTGAAAACCTTTCTTTTGTTGTACAAATCTAGAATATTATGACATTGAATAAAAATACGAAAAAAGAAATAAAAGTTTCAAGAATTTCAAGTGTATAAGTAAAGCTGGAACCTTCAATGTGGCCAGCTCCCGCAAACCTCTCTCCACTAAAAGCATGCTTTCGACATTTGACTCACTGGAAAATTCGTTCAAGTCTCGTTGATTTTCTCTTCCCTCCAAATCATTGCTTGCTAATAAAGATTAAAAAAAAGTGTAACCGCATCAATGAACACGATCAACATAAAGGTTAAAAGACGCTATCAAATCACTCAGCAGCTGGACAGAAAGAACAACTCCCCCACCAAACATGGGAAAAAGAAGAGGGATATCTTGAACATTTTCATCCCTGTACAACGGTTTTACCTGTCACCTCTTTAGCTTTCTTTCCTGCTTCCAAAACAACTTCAACGGGACTTGAAGTAAACGATGACCAGTATTCATATCTTGCTCCAGCTACCTCAGCATGAATACCTGGTTGATCCCTAGGTTAGTCCAGAGATGGTTGAACCTTCTATACGCCATATGACAGAAGATATTCATTATTCAACGGAAAACTGAGAAACAGTCCAAAAGAACAGTTAGCTGATAGTTCTAGTAGATCTAGGATTGGGAACCACTGTGTCTGGAAAATGAACAGACAATTTTGACATACAAGCACATGATTACAGAACCAAAACTCCAACATACCCAAGGGCCTATTCAATTCTGTTCAACAGAAGATTCTTATTTCAACTGGGAACAATGGAAGTCCTATGAATATCCATCTCACGATGCCCCTAATGTCTGGATTTATTGATATCATCATGCAAATCAAGTCATAGCAGATTTTTAAGCAATGTACCTATTTGAGGAATATTTTAAACAAGATCTTGGAAAAGGCTTCTAAATTTCATTTCCTGCCTGATAGTTAATCATTTAACGTAAAAATGAGTAACAAGATAAGGAAATGGCTCCATAGCTATCTTTTCAACTTGCATCTTTATTTCAAAGCAAAGAGGAATCCGTGCTGCTAATCTCCCTCTTGGGACCAGATTATTTGTTGCAATAGAAAATATGGGAACTGTGTATAGATATTGAAATTTCTGGAAATTTTGAAACAACATAAGAATAGCACAATGCAAGTTCCATAGAAAAAAAGGTCACCATAACGGACGCATAAGCTCCAGTATCGAGCAAGCCAACACCTCTTCAAAACAACCTCTTCCTAGCGTGAAAGAAGCATGTCAGACAAGTATTTCTAAGATGGACCAAAAAGGAAGTAACTACACCGAAACTTTAACAACAGACCATTTCTTCTTTGGTCAGTATCATTCTATGGGTCATAATCCTAAGCGACTGCAACTCTGCCTCAGCTTCGTCCAAGTGCTCCAAAGCAGATGTTGCCTCATCCCTTGCGGTCTGAGTCAAAGTACTTGTTGGTCAAATTCAATAGAAGATTCATATTAGTGGTACTAGTTGTGTACGTTTTTCAACTTCTGCATACCTCTGCTTCAGTTTTAAGTGCAGCAATATGATGAGTACCTCTGCTCCCGTGAGATTGTGATGCAACTCTCAAAGCAGCCTGCAAGGAGCGGATGGATACACCTTTCTTAGTGTTGAATGACATATTCCTTTGTTTAATATAAGGAGACAACCCACAAAAAGAGAAGGATATATTATTTTTTCGTGGCAGAATCTGTAAGTAACAAGTTTGATCACAAAACTTTTGAAGTTGTGTCTATTTATATACTTTAGTAAGTTGCAAAACTCTCAAGATTGTGTTTTTTGGTTCTAGTACTTCAAAAAAGTTTCTAATTCATCTTGAGACTTTCAATATTGAGTCTAATAAATTTCAGTTGTTAACTCCATTATTTAAGGATTACATGATAATCTAATTTCAAATTATCAAATAGTTTTAGGAATTGTTAGAATTAGTGGGTTTGGTTCATAGGGAGATTATGGGAGATTTACCCTAAATCTTTTTTCCTTTTTTATCTCATTGTGTATTCTATTTATTACCCTCATTATACCTATTGTAATTGATCATAAAATAACAAGAACAAAAATATTGTGGTTGTTCTCCCAGTACTCGGATTTCCACGTAAGTCGATGTTTCGTTCTTTTATTGCTTTCAATAGGAACAGGTAACATTGGCCGCAAAAAAGCATCCAGATTGTCAATTATCATTGATCTTTGATCTATCATGGTTCCCTGGGTCTAAGGTACATACTTTTAGGACATCCTAGTTTGAATGTGTAGAATGGGTATGGAGATCACAATGGCATGATAGATGCACTTAGATGGATTTAGGAAACTTCAGCAGTGGTCTCGGGGATTCACTCTATCCACTTAAAAAAGAATGTAGGGAAAGCCACCTAGTAGTCTGTCTCCGTTTTTATGGTAGCAGCCGAACATTTACCCATATATTGAAATTGTGCAATAAAAAACAATTTAACAACATTTCCAGTTATAGTAAAACAAACCTCTCTCTGCTGCAAAGCTGCCTCCTTCCTAGAAGCAAAACAATAATGAATTGTGAAATCATAAGAGAAGTGAAGTGGCATGCAAGTTGCAAGAGAAAATAGAAGTTAGGAGCTAGCCTGCTCAAAAGACGGGCTTCTAGCGTCACACCTTCTCCAAGCATAGCAACCTAAATATCACGTTTGTGTACTTCAAAAATGTGTTCATTGGATGGGATTTGTATTGACAATATCAAGATGTTCCCATCACTGAAACGTATAGATTTATTTTTCTGTACTGGTACACAAGCAGCTATTCTGCAACTATGAAGTGCAATACAAAATTGACTATAGCACACTAAAGAAGCAATCTGGTTGGTTAGCTTCATCAAAAAAGATACCTAATCCAAAAAAATTTCTTTCTGGGTCTTGCCTGATAGAAACTCGTTAAAAACATTTAACACTTGTTTGTTCCAAAAGATCCTAGTTAATAATAGAAAACATACATCATATGAAATGAAAGTATAATTCCAATGACTACCAATACTATGCATGCTAACCAAGACAACCAAAAGAAGATAATGGAAAGAGGCAACTATTAACAGAGGGTGGCATGAATTATTCTATAGGTTGCCTAATTGCATCACAAATGATCAAGAGAATTAGACGGGAGTAATAGGAAGATATGTTAAAGAGAGTTCCTGACAAATGAGAGACTAAAAGGGTAATTTTCCCATATTTCGAAAAAAGTCTGAGATAATACTTCTAAATAGTGGAAGATTATAATCCAATTAATTGCTTTTACCTGACTCTCAAGCTGCCGGGCTCTAGCCTCTGCTTCCTCACATCTTTCTTCTGCAAGTCGAAGCTGGGGAGGCACATATTAGATGTATGCCAAATGATATAAATGAAAAGCCTATCACTTTTACATCGATGTTATTTAGTTATCTGGAGTTACTATTGGGCTCGAGTTTGATTAGTCAGATTGTGAACTATGTAACTTAGAAGGGGTATGGGCATTGAAATAGTTTCCATATGATAAACGAATGAACTCTTAATCTATAGAGCCTTTTTTCCAAAAGAAGAATGTTCCAACAGGTATAAATTGTTCTTGTTGAATTGAGGACACAAATAGATCTATAAGAATCGGTCAATAGCTCTCCTACAAGAAAAGCCAGAAAAGTTGTCGGCATCACCTTTTCAAGTAAAGTCTCATTTTCCTCCTGTACCATATCAAGCTGCACCAATATCATAACCACCATTAGCAAATCTTGAAAGAGTCAAATCTTTATACATGTATCGAAATATAAGTTCAGTCAAAGAAGTTGGACCTAGGCACTTTAACTTGATCTTGAATTAACAATGAAATAAAAGTTCACCAGAAGAAGACATAAAGTTTTACTTCCATCCTACAAAAAGGCTAGACCAGTAGACCTTTAATGGCAAATGCATTTCACGTGAAAACAAGTCTATTATTTGGATTCTACCAGCCAGCTAACTGGGTCAGCAGGGGAAACATATGAACTTGGTCCGGTAATGACATTATTTCTAACTGAACGTAGCAAAATCAAAAGAAATAAAATAAAAGGACGAATAAGATGGCATCAGCGTCATTGATGGTCCATTGATTTGTTGATCTTTTATGAATTTAATGAGATCAACCTCAGGTTTCTCATACTGTAAAGGCATACCTCATCCTGTAGATCAGAACTGGAAGGCTGGTTGCTAGTGTCTCTGAAGTTTATGCTTCCCATATCCAAAGATAGTCTGTTCAAGGGAGAAACCCAATCATAAATAGACATTCGAGCAACAAATATTAGTGGCAAAAGATTAAATCACAATTAACCCAAAAACTTAAGGTGATAGTTTTTTACTGATATAATTATCTCAATACTACACTCTCCTTCACTTGTGGGCTTAAAAATTTGTAAAAGACCTAACAAGTAGAAATCAATATTAACTGGAGAGGAAATGACATTATAGGGTTTGAACACAAAACCTAGTACTATGTTAAACCGACCCAAAAGCTTAAGTTGATAAGATATGGCTATTTTAATTGTCTCAACACTTCAACACAAGATATCACAAATTTTACTTCACATTACCTGCAGAGACCAAAATTAAGTCTACGAAAATTTAACACGCTACTAAGTAGTGAAAACCAAATACCTCTGATGCATTGCATTGCTTTTACTCCCAAATAAGACTTCTTAATTTTTTTTAAAAAAAAAAAACATTTACTAAGCGATGAAATCCTAAACACTCGTAACAAATACAACATTTTATGGTTACAAAATAACCCACAGTGCCTGGAGTAAACAATCATCATAAAGCTTTCTTAATACAAACACTATCAACATAAAATGTTTGCATTATCAAATCCTCACAAGATGATCACATGTTTTAATCGGTGATCTAACAATAAGTTGAGGGTGGATAGCTATCCATAGAAATGGTACTTCGCTATTTGATTCTAAGACAGTAGCAAGGCATATTGGTGATAATGACATAAGAAATAAGTTCCAATACCTCTTATCTCTTTTGGTGTCTAACTGACCCTCTGTTGGAGTTACTGGAAAGCTTGGTCTAATTGATATCTTAGAATCAAACTGAGCCTCTTTTGGTGTCACGGGCAAGGCTGGTCTAAGTGACGTTTTGATATCAAATTGACCCTCTTTTGGAGTTACAGGCAAGGCTGGTCTATGTGATGCTCTAGTATCAACTTGACCCTCTTTTGGAGTTACCGGCAACGCTGGTCTAAGTGATGTTCTCGTATCAGATTGACCCTCTTTGGGAGTTACTGGCAATGTTGGTTTAAGTGATATGGATACAGAAGAAGGTACCAATGGAACAGTCCTGACTCCCAAATTTGGACGACTAATTGATGTTGAACGAGTAGATGGAGTCTGTTCTATGGAGTTGCCTAGATGGGATGAGCGACCAGAGGTCGAAGTGCGAGTAATGAGCGGCTGTTCAACATTATTATCAGAATGAGCTGGCCGATATCCTAGCGTTGAACGACCTGACAATGATTGCTCTGTAGGGTTCACAGTTTGAGATGCTCGACCGATTGATCCCGCATGTCCTGAAGTAGGTTGTTCTTGAATAGTTCTAAATGATTGCTATATTTAAAATTTAAGCATGTATTAGTCTTGCCAGTAAAACATGAAATAACATTTATTAATAGTCTAACACAGATGGCTGATACGACCATATAGAATAGTACAAATGGGCAACTATCATAAAAGAAAAACACGGGCAAATTGCACAATCTAGGAGCTTAAGAAAATTTCCAGATTATGAGTTGACTTTTAGAACTATAATATTACCGAGTAATGGAGTTCATGAATACTAAAAATACTACAAAATAAGAATTAGATCATTTTCAGATGAGAAACAATCCCTCTTAATCAATTCAACGAGTTCATTGGTTTTATTAGCTAACATTTAGAACTCAGTTGTTTACATGCTCAAATTTTGACAAACAAAAATGCGTCAAATAAATTGGCATTAAAAATAGGATGGAACTTGTCCCTTCTTAGGGCGATGCTGTGAAGTGTTTACTACTATCAAGGCTTTACATACATGTGATTTACCCATTATAAAGCAGTGCAAAATAGATTCCACTTGGAAAGGAGAAAAATTCCAAGCTAATAACTAATATTTTCTCAGTCAAGGCCTCTAACCTTCATGCCTGAACTTGTCACAGACATAAGTACAATGGGACATATTTATATTCACAAACCAAATGTCATGCAAACCTGAACAAATATTTAGTATTTAACACCGATATTACCATAGGAGAGCGGGCTCTGACTGATCTTCCACCTGCTAGACCAATGCTCCCTGTGCCACTCGCTAAACTATAATCAAAAGAAAGATCATCTTCTTCATCCTCATCATCAGCTGAACTTGCCATCACTTTAGCAAGCCTTTGTGCTGCAGCTTTCGCTGCATTGTTCTGTCCCCTCCTGGAATTTGCCAAGCCAGTTGAACCTGATCGGTTGTGGTGGGGAAACGAGGACACCAACGGCGACGCTGGAGCCAGTGGGGTGCCAGCATTACTTTTCTGTCGAGTATATACCGGTCTCATCCGATCCATAGCTCCTGTTATCCACACAATCTAAGTATCCAACGGGATTAGGGACAATATTTGCAGAAACGTAATGAAAAATAGACATACGTCACTGACATATTTAAACCAAATTCGAAAACAATTAATTACAGATGAAAATCAAAATGAAAAAATAGAAATGGAAGTAGGAGGACATCACAAATTTCAAAGAATTCGAACAAGGATCGCGCGAGTTTGCAAACCTTCTTAATCTTCGAGCTGAGGATTGGAGAATCAAATCCTCCGATTTAATCGACTTGCGAAGGATTATTCATGGGAGAAAACAAAAAATTCCTCCGAATTAGACCTCTATGATCGTGAAAATGGATTTCGTGAAAGAGAACGAAGCAAGTACGGAAATGGAAAGAGTCCAACGCGCGAACATGGAGGAGGTTAAGAAGAGGAGGGAATGAATGAAAGTGCAATGCGAATTTGTTTGTTCTTTTGGACGTGCCGCGGTTTTTGTTCTGAACGGTTAGTTCGTTAACGTTTCTCGATTTTCATTTCGGTCCCTACATTTGTTTTATTTTTCAGTTTCCTCCCCACCGAGATCTTTCCCTTTTTCATTTCCCTAAAAACTTCAGGGTTTTTTTTTTCTTCAAAGAATAATAAACAATAAAAAATAAAAAGATTTAAACTTTTGGAAAAAAAAATAAAAACAAAAAAAACAATTTGATTTTGACAGCATCATATTCTGTCAAATAGATTTTGACATGTTATATGTTGTTAAATGTTTATGTATTTAATTGCTATATTTGTAACAATTTAAATATTTTACCACTCATTTTTAAATAAAAAATATATAGTCTCTTTAATTGATAAATCAATTATTAATATTTAATATTTAATTTTGATCTCTTTTTTCTCCTTTTAATTTTACATTATTTTTTCAGTAATAGCAGTTAGGCGCAGAAAAATTCACATTTGTTTTTGTCATCTCAGGAAAACTTTTATGGTATATATGTAGTTTTAATCGTTATCCGTTTCATTAATTTTAAACTTGTTTAGAATAATATTTTTTGATTAAAATTTTATGTTAACTACGTACCTCGTGTGTCCTCTAATAACCAACTAGAATCAATAAATTATTTAGTTTGGATGTTGTCAACTTTTTAACTTTTTATTCAATTAAAGTCGGTAATAACTATTTCAACAAATTGTTAAGAAGTTAAAAGTGCTCATTGTCAAATATATGAAAACATTTTAGGTTATTATACTCTGATCAATTGGAGTTGAGTTATTTCCATGTCCAACTTTGATATTGATTAACTAATCTGCATTTCAAAGCAAAAAGCAAAAATGTTGCAAATGTAAACATAAATGCGTTACAAACTCTTTAAGTCTTGATAACTTGTTTAAAAGCCTAAATTATAGATGCTTATATTGATTTCACACCCAAAAGAGGTATAAATCTAGTGGTAAAATTATATTATATTCACGTTACTTTTAGAAGTATAAAACCCATTTCTGAATACATCCCTATTAATATGTATGTATTCAAACGCGATTAGGTTCTATGTCAATGTTAATCCTACGAACAAGAATCAACAACTTTTTTGAATCCACCCCTTTTAATAATAAAGCTGATGGTTCTGAACTTCGACCTTCTTATGAATAATATATATAATATATATTCTTCACCCATTGAATCTAGAAAGGAGAAAAAACTTGGAAACAAAAAGTCTCATATCATTATTTTAAGACCTAATACACTGATGATTAGCAGATTAAAGAGAGAGAGTGAAAGAAAGACTGAAGACTATAGAGCCTAGCTCTTTCAAATCAAGATGACAAGTAAAATAAACTAACAGAAGAGCAAAATGGTAAAAAGGGGAGACTTGTGTTCGCTCACCCCTCTCCCCTCTTGAAGGCATGCAGTGGATGAAATATTTTTAAGCACCTTTTTTTAGGATGAGATCCTCGATCAGATCTGCAGCCTCTTGAACGGTTGTGATGCTTTGTGCACTCTCCTCTTCCACACTGATCCCAAACTCTTCCTCAAGTCCCATCACAATCTCAACCTGTTCTCACATACATATATGATGTATATTATTTGAAAATTTGGAAGGTCAAGGATTATTAAGAATTAATCTTAGAGTTCTTTATAAATACAAAGGGAGTTTTAATTTGATTTGAATGTGGTAGTTTTACAAATAAAGGGAACTATTGTAAATGACAAAATCAAACTACCACATGGGCAACTTTTAATTTGATTTGGATGTAGCAGGGTTGCTCCCAAGTTTTTTCCTATAGTTAAGGGCATGCAAAGGGAGCTTTTTTTTTTTAATCATGGGTTGGACATCTTCCATCATCTTTGTGCAATCACTCCTCACAACTCATGTAAAAAAAAATTAAAATATTCTTGAAAAAAAAAAAAGAAGAAACAAAGGTTGGGCTTTGGTGTGTGTTTTATAGGAATATTGTTCTTGTATAAAAAATCTTAAAATAAAATAAAAAAAATGGTAAAAAGACATGCAAAGGATAAATTTGATGAAACATGCGCAGTAAAGTACTTTACCGTGTCAAGAGAATCAGCTCCAAGCGTTGAAAATTTGGATTCGCCATTAACAGTGGAATCATCTGGCAATGCCAATTGCTTCTTCACTATTTTGCTAACCTTTTCAACTGTCTCTGGCTTGGCCTGTTTCATAGTTCACACAATTAAACGTCAAAATGCAACAATACTTAGTAATTGGCATTTTCTCTAAGAATTACATGCAACAGAAAAAAAACTTACAGCACATGAAATTCGAAGCGACTGTAATCTTCTAGATGAGAAATTGTTTCTCCCTTGGAAAGAAAACGAAACCCTCCTTGAACCTGAAAGCTTGGATGTTCCCTGCTTACCAAGAAATTCAACAGTTCACCAAAATGATAATTAATCAGAGAACATATATGACCTATATAGTCTCATAAGGTCAGAAACTCAAAAAGAACAATAAACAAATGATAATTAACAGTACACACATATTCAGTAAAGCATGCAGATAATTTTTCAGGACATCAAGTTGACTGATCATCATAACTAAAACGGTAAACGATTATATACGTAAGGATTAATCAAGATCGCTCGTAATTTATGGTCTGTTGCCTTTTTTGGACCTGTTACTCCCTGGGAAAGCAAGTAATTCGAAAACTATTCCCTTCTACCCCTCCGGCCCCAAATAGCCGTGAAAATTCGGGAAGAAATTCAAATTAGTACATGAAACAAAACAATTAAGAGATATGAAACATTCTGAAATCAAAGAAGTGATACAAACTCCATCATCCATACGTTTCATAGCCATGCAAATACAATCACAACACGGATTCAAGCCAATGCTCCAAACTTCGTAATTAACGACAATGTGAGAGAAAACGACGCTAAAATGGAGATCAGAATGGTTGAAACTAAGAACAGTTCCGAGGCAATTGACTATACAGAAAGAACAAAAAAAACAACGTAATCGTACAACAGATCCACTAAACGCATGCAGTTAAGAAAAAGAAAAGGAGAGAATTGAAAATTAGTTACAGCGATTTGGCGCCATTGAGGAGCTGCAGATCGCAGAGAGAGTGATGAAGCTGTGATGGAAGCCATCGACAAAGGGAAGAGAGAATTTGGAGTAGGGAAAACGGATAGTGCAAAATGGGACGGAGAAAGCAAAGCGAGCAAGTTCGTGGCAGTTGCAACAGCTTAAATAGGTAGTGTTTGATTGCGGGGTTCCTTTTTTTCATTAATTAAATTGTTTTTGGAAGGAACAATATGGACAAAGGACGGGGGACCGGTAACGGAGGAACCGAAGAAGCTCGCTTATGGGCCTTGTTTAGTGGGCCGGAAATTTTTTTAAGAGATAACCGTAAAATTTGGTATAATCAAAGGAAAAATAACAAATCTGAAAAGTAATAAGATTTTTGACAAGTTCAATTTTTTTTTTGACTTTTTTTACTCTGATTTAGGTAGGATAGTACTTTTTTTTCATTGATAATATAAATAATGAGGAAAAATATCATGCCGACTATTTATTTTTTAATATTTCTAACCTAAAATTTATAATCCATTTCAGATTTTTTTTAATATTTTGAATTCAAATATAACATCATATAGTGTTTTTGAATTATTTACATTTTAAATTATTTTTAAAAATGTATCCGATAAAATGATCAAATAATACATATTAAGTTTTATGGCTCCTACAATTGTTTTAATTATGACACTTATTTTGGTTGTTTTTATTTAAAAAGTTAATTCAATATTTTTGTATTACCTATTTCCATAATATTTTTTATAGATACTCTCCCATGCAAATATGAGACGAAATATCACAGTTCAAAAAATAGTGTATTTGCAGACGGAAAATTTTAGAAAATCTTAATATTTTTGGGATTGATGAGATTTTTCCAATATTCCCTAATATGTGTATGATATTTTCGAAATTGATAAATTTTTCAATATCCCCTAATATGTCTATGACGTTTTCCGGATGGAAAAATTTTCTTATGTTTATAATTGTAGTTTTAATATTTAAATCAAGTAACCTTTATTTATTTAATTCATAAATATTATGTTTAATAACGCTTCCCTATAAAATCGATAACATATTTTCAAAATTCATTAGATTTTATAATATTTTGTGAATTTTGAACTCAAATATTATGGAAACACTAATTCATTATTTTTGTATTATTTATATTGCAAATTATTTTAATTAGATTTCTTTTATTATTTTTGTATTATTTATATTACAAATTATTTTAATTAGATTTTTTATTTTGTATGTTCCTGTTTCTGACTTATAATGTGTTGACTTTCTTTACGTTATTGTTTAGCATTATTGGATGGCTTTACAATGGGTATACGAAGTAAATGGACGTGAAATCATGCGAAAGTAAATGATAGGTGAAGAAATATCGGAAGAAGATGAAGAGATGAGTTTCAAATGAAACGAAAATTTCTTAGCGTTTCAAATGAAACGAATGAAGTGAATGTTTGGAGAGGTTATGTAGAGCTTCCTATTAATGACCATTAGATATAATTTTATGTTTTTTGGAGAACATTTTCATAGGATTTTAATTGTACGTGAGATGTGTTGTTTAATTACATGTATTTGAATTTTGGAAACAATCGTATTTAGGTAGGGGCATTTAAAGCATTGTTTCATCTTTTTTTTTTTTTTTTCAGTTTTTCAGTTTTGCTATTCTAACAATTTTAAAATATTTTTGCTATTTTTCCAAAGTAACCTCCTAATTTGCTATTCTTCTTGTCTACCTCTTTTAAAAATGGAATAATTGACAAACTGGATAACCATAACAAAGGGAAAATAGCTTAAAGTTTAAGAAATAAGTAAAGTTGCAAATATAGCACAATCGGTCAAAAGCTTATAATAGGAGTCTATCACTAATAGACTATGTTGTAAATATTGATTTATTACTAATAAACCATAAAATATAACCAACAAAATTTCAAATAAATCATAGAGAACTTAATAATTTTGCTATAATTTATAATCAGTTTTAATTTCTTTGCTATGTTTGAAAATGTCTCTATATAAATATTGGAGACTCAAAACTACCAAGACGATATACGAGCGAAGAAAAATGAGATATTTTAATATATATATATATATATATATATATATATATATATATATATATATATATATATATATATATATATTGATTTATTCATTTTATTATATATATATTTTTAAGGCAGGACAAATATACTCGTTGGTAATTGATGAAAAATAATTGAAAGATAACCGGTGGAAATAGATTTAATTTTTAAAATCAAATAGAAAGTGATGTTTAAATGAATAAATATTTAACTCTTTCGTGGATTAATAGTTGTACCATTTTAAACATTGAACTTTATTATAAATATATCAATTTTCTATCAACTGCATTTATTTTGATAAATCTTCACGTAAAATTTGTAATTATACAAATTAAATTCATAAATTAAACCATTTAAGCTCTCCGTACGAATATCTTTGAGAATACTTTGTTCATTTACTCAACATGTAAAGAATCTTATGAACTGACTTTCTTAAATATTTCATGAGAACTTTATAATTCGATTAACTCAATCGATAATATACTCATAAAAGTTCTATATTCAACCTGAAAATTTAGGAGTGGAGATTGATATTTGATATAAAAAAAAAAAAAAGTGGTTAATCATTTAAAGTTCATTGACTTTCTCCCCTCCTAAATTGGACAATATATGCCTCATTAATAGACATTATGTACATTGGATTAACATGAAATTTATTTTATTTGTTGTTTTTATTTTGGAAAGATAAACACTAAATAGTGTGTGGCTAAAAGAGTTGGAATTAGGGAAAGATTGAGAAAATGGTGTGAAAGGAATATATATATATATAGGCAAATTATACACTAATTTTGTAGAAATAAATGAGGATTAATAAATAAAATAAATTGGGTTTTATTAGTGTCTCACCCACTTTTTTTCTACCTCTCTACTCTCTAGAGTTTCCCTCTTTTCCAAGTTTCCTTAAATTCTCAACTAACTATTTTGGTTTGTTTCATTTTCACCCACTTCTTAACTAACAATAACCCCTCCTTTTATCTCATTATTAATGTATAAACTTAAAACAATTAATATTTTAAATAATTATAAAAAATAGTAAAATCAACCAACTACTTCAACCAAAATTGAATATAATGAGTTTTTGTTCTGTAGTGAATTTTTTTTGTTAATGTGAAAAAACCATAATAAATATTAGTGTTTTTCCCCCTAATTTCTACCGTGTTTTAGTTACTATGTATATTTGTTTCGGTAATGTATTAGTAGTAGTTTTGTAACATTAATAATCTCAATTATGACAAGTCATTTAGGTAAATTAATTGATAGTTGAACTAATGTTTGAAATGTGTTAAATGTGTTGGCTTTATTCATTTATATTCATATTTTGTGAGAATTATATTTTTTTTAATGTCATAATTTAACTGATTTTAAATTGGTAGAAACTAAAGTTGGGTTTCTTCGTTAACAATATTTTTTTAATGAAAAAATAGAAATATATATGATGAGCAAAACATAATAAATATAGAAATTAAAATTCAAAATTGCAAACACACACATATAGATATTAAATTGGTAGAAACTAAATTTGGGTTTCTTTGTTAACAATATTTTTTTGCCTTGTAGTTATTGGGTTTTTATCCTTTTTTTATGTGAATTAAATTATGTTTTATTTTAGTGGTCCAAATAATTATTTTATTTTATTAAAAGGAAGTCATAAAAAGTTAATAATTATAATATAAAAAAAATGGCTTAGATTTAAAAAGTAGTTCAAAAGCTGGAAAGCAAATTAAATAACAATAATTATTCTGAAAAAAGGCAAAAATAAATACCAGGAATATGGTAGTTACTTCCTATTCATATCTGACTACTTTTTAATCATTACTTTCTTTTTATTTTTAAAATAAAGCTCACTTACATAAATACTATTTTTCTTCTTCTTCTTTTTGCCTATATTAATTTTATTAAGAAAACGTAGAGAACAAAATACAGTTAATATGAAGGGAAAAAGAAACAAAAACTTCTACCAATCACAAAAGTGAAAAAAATATATGTATGTGTAGGAACGTATAGACATCGTATGATCATATAAAAATAAGATATGGAAATTATTTTGATTTTATTACAAAAGCAACCAAAAGTTTACAAAAAAGCAAAAGTGATTCTTCAATGATATCGTAAGGTTGAATGGGACCAAATATTTGATGATGACAATCACAAAGTTTGAATTTGAAAAGAAAAAATATTTAATTTTTTTCTCCCCTTAGATTTCATCTTCTTATGAGCCAAAAGGTAATTCAATCAGATCTGAATTGATGAAATAATCCTATGCTTCGTTTCAAACCTTTTTGCCCTTTTCCTTTTGTTTCCCTTTTCATAATTCATATTTAAAGCGCTCTTTTAAAAATACTTCTTTTTTTTTTTTTTTTTCTTTCAACTCTCAAATATTATAATTTAAAATTAAATTTATTTTTTCAAAGCCTAAATTTTGATATCTAGTAATCAAATTGAAATAAAAACTCAAAACTAAGAAACTAACAATTTAATCCCTTCAAATTTAATAATCAAATAAAAGTAGGCCAACAAATAATTCTCCAAAAAAATCACAACTTCAATTCTTGGATAGGCATTTTTCATTCGCATTAAAATACATCTAGTTTTGTAAATAACAAAATTAATCAAGAATAAGAATAAAACAAATTATTTGCACATCACTAAAAAAATCAATACCTACGAAAATTTAGATTTTATCAACTTTATCACTTTTTACAATTCTTCCATTAAAATTTGTTCTTACCCACCTCTCAAACTTGTTTGTTATATAAAAATAATAATAAGAAAATTTGTCACAAATAGCAAAATTGACAAAACATTTACAACATATAACGAAATTTCTATATTCTATCGACTCATTATAAATAATAGACACTCATTATAAAAATTCATCCATCTCTATTGTTGATATAATCCAAAATTTTATAACTTTGTAAATATTTTAATTTATTTTACTATTTTTAAAAATATTATAATAATAGTAGTAATAATAGAAAAGCATGCTCATGCACATTTTTTTAAATAGATTATTCTTTTTTTCAAAAGTAGATGCAACTTTTAGATATATATTAATTCCAACTTTTAGATAAACATTACAAGTTATCCATTTTTTTAAGGAAAACCTTTTTCCTATGGAAAATGATTGAGAGTAAGAAAAGTTGGTCAGAATTACTTTGTGTAATTGAAAAGGAGACTTACTTTCTTGTATATCGTAAATTTTTAAAAATAAATGGAAGAGAGAGAGAATGTTGATTTATTTTCAACAAATTTGAAAAAAAGCAATTTTTTGAAAAATACTTTTTCTCTGTCAATGGATGAAAAGTTTGGTTCATTTTATCCAGTATTTTTTACAAAATTTTATAATTTAGAAAAAAATTGAGTGTAATTAAAGCTGTGTTTGAGTGGTTTTGTTTTATAAAGTGTTATATTTTTTAATAAAACCTTTATTTTAATTTAAATAGAGGTAGTGAAATAAATCAATTACGTTGAAAAAAACAAATGAATTTAAATTTTTTAAAGTTTCCTATTAAAGCATGGACGGAGAAATATAATTTTTTATCTTAAAATTTGTTATATAAGTATTGTGTGAATTTAACTATGTTTTGTTGACATAAAAATTATTCTAAAATTTCAAACCAATGATAATGATAAGTTGGAATCACCATTTTTTTCTTTCAAAATTTCACTTATTTTATATTAGAAAAACCAATCTTTTAATTAAGTTTTACATATTTTTATCAATTATCATTGAATAAAAAAATAACAAAAATATAGCAAAATTTCCAATTTATTAGGTAAATTGATAAAATATAAAATTATATATATATATAGATATATAACATAATTTCTACATTTTGAAAAATGGAAGCAATGTAACTAAGAGTTTGAAAACTCATATTTCTTGTAGGTAAGCTGTCGAGAGTCTCTCAAATTCATCACATAACCATTTACTTCTATCATTCACAAATTAGTCTTATCATAATGCGTTTTTAAAACACATCTTTTATAACAAAATCTATAAATTGTAAAGTATAAGCAAAATGTTAAATAGGAAGATAACAATGTACGACCATATAACTTTTTAGAATTAATGTTTATTTTTAATAACCCGAATAATTAAAGTTCAATTATAGTATTTTTGAGACCTATCATTTAACTTCAAAGAGAAAAATATATATCTTTTAAGAATAAAGCAATAATGCATGGTAATATCGTTGTTAATAATTGTCTTTTGTGTAGACCATGACTAACACATCATTGAGATGTTTTATCATAGACTAAGATGAAACGATCATAGTTAGTGATAATTCGAGGTAGAATAGTTAAGAAAAAAACAAATATAATTAAATGAAAATATATTTGGTCAAGTAAAATACATATCAATGAAAATTTTCAACACCTAATATAGCCGAGTGATTTTCAGAGATGATTTTTAAAAAGTCACTATGATGCATGTTTTGAATTTTTTTATTAGATATAAATACTTTCTTTTGGTCAAGTCAAATATCATAAACAAAACTATGTATTAGTACCAAAAATTGTACTAATTTAGACATAAGATCCATTAATTTTAAGAATAGTAATAAATATTTGGTTAATTAGGTTTAGAATATAGAAAAATAAATTAAAATATTTAAAAAATATAAAAAATTAAAATTTATGATGAAATTTTGTGTAACTATTTTTATATAATACCAAACTTTGCTACGTAGATTGGTACCAAAATTCCTCCAAAGGAAGTATGAACAATTATTACATAATTATTTACAAGTGAGTTAAATAAAACAAAATAAAAGGAGAAAAATGAAAAACTACTATTTATCTTATTTATATATTTTTTAATTTAAAAATGATACTGTAAGCTTATAAAAGCTTAACTTATTTTGATTTATAAATAGGGTAAAAAGTCGTGTTTAACAAAAATAAATGTATATTTTTCTATATTATGTATTACAGTGATCTTATTTATGAGTATGATAGACGAAAAATCTAACCGACTTATTAAACCAAAGTCTGTTAATTAGAAAACGAGAGGAGAAAAGTTTCAAATCAATAATTTTAAAAGAATATTTATAAAGGTTGAAATTATTCTACCAATCTTTACTCATCATCATTGATGGATTCCGGTCAATTTTTTTAAAAAAATCATTGATGATCCTCCCTTAATTCGAAAATTCCGTTGTTGAAATCCCTTGTAAAGTTACGTAGTGTAATTAAAAAAAAAACAAATAAATAAAAAGGACAAAAGGGTATAGTTTAAGTAAAAAGGTAATAAAATACTAAATGGAGAAAATTCCATAGAATTCCACCCAAAATAATAAAAAAAGAAAAAAGAAAAAGCCTCGAAATTGGAGCCAATTTTGTTAAATTATTTGAAAAGAAAAGAGAAAGGGAAGAAAGTTCAAACGGGAATTGGATTCTGCCGCACCGGCTCAAAGCTAAGATCACACCACTGCTGGTACAACTAACACTACCTCTCTCTCTCTCTCTACTTTGCTTTCACTCAGTTTAATCCTCCATTCCACCAACTAGATCATTCATTCTCACCTTCCTCTCTCTAGAATTTTCCAGGGTTTCTCTCTCTCTCTCCCCCTTCATATGGAATTGTAAATTCCACCAAAATCTTTGGACTCTCTTTCAATTTCTGCATTCCATTCTCTTTTATTTATTCCATTTCAGTTTATCTTTCTCTTTCTATCTTCGTTCCCGCGTAACTGGTGAGTCTTTTGGATTCTTTTTCCGCTTCTTGTTTTATATTCTGCGTGGAAGAATCTTATTGTTTGGCTATTTTTGTTGTTTGAAATTCATGGTATCTTGTTAAGAACGCAGTCTGTGTTTTTTCCTGAATTTCTGCTGGTTTCTTGAATATTGGAGTTTCTTTTTTGCCTCTCGATTTGTGTTTGATTTGTTGAGTTTGGAAATGGGTTGGAGTTTGTAATCGGATTAGTGTTTGGAGTGACTCTGTTCGTTGACTAATGATTTATGGTTCGAGTAGTGTTTGGTTTGTAACTTTGAACGATCTGTTTTGGAATAAGCCCAGCGGTGCGTCTTTGATTTTGATCTTAGTGGGTTTGGTTTGACTTTCTCAACCCAGTTTTTTTTTTCCTTGGAAAGTTGGGGAAATGGGATATTATTATTATTTTATTTTAGCCAGGAACAGGGTGGATTGGAAACACGTGGTTTTTAGCTTCTATGATCTGTAATTATATGATGAAATACTTGGGATTATTCTATGTTTCTTTTTTTCTTTCTTTTTATTTTTTATTTTTTGAATTTTCTTCTAAATCAAATTTAATTTGTTTTTCCCGATTATAAGAAAATAACGTTTCTGTGTGCAGAGTAATTGTTTCCCAGGCTTTGGATGCAGAAGTATTAATTTTGAATTTGGTGTATTGTGAGGAAGAGACATGAGTACGAAACTCTTGCATATCCAGCCTAAGGAATTACAATTCTTATGTAAGTGCATTACTAGTAATACTAGTCATTGCTTGCTTTTTGAAAAAGAATTGATGTAAAGTACCTTGCTACTTTCAGTTGAATTGAGGAAACAAAGTACGTGCACAGTTCAACTATCCAATAATACCCATCATCATGTTGCCTTTAAAGTATGAACAACCTTCTTTTCTTTTTGTTCATCTCTTGTTTCTTTGATAATTCATATGATTTTTCATGTCATGTGTGCAATGTTATTATTATGTTTGGCAGGTTAAAACTACGTCTCCTAAGAAATATTGTGTTCGACCAAATGTTGGGATAATTTTGCCAAAATCAACATGTGAATTTTCAGGTACATTCTTTATAATTTTCTTCTAATCTAACATATTTGGCCACCTGGGACATTTGATTCCCGGTCCCCCAGAAACAAAAAAGAGAGTGTTTCTAGATATTTTAACGAAGTTACTACCATGATGATTGACGTTTCAATGAAGTTGATTCTTCCATCTAGTACTTGACATGTACAGTATCTGATCGGCTCAATGTCTTTCTTTAGTTGAATCAAAATTATGAGGACTATCTGGAAAGTTTTAAAAGGGAAATTTGAGAACATATCACTTTAGTGTTTTGAGGAATAAAAACTAAGAATGTCTAATATCATGTCATGATTCAATCCTGCATTTAACAACTATTTCTCCCTTACAGTTTCTTTTAGGAAGACTGTGCAACTGTCTTACTGTAATACTTGCGTCCTTTTTTTTTCTTTGCTTTTGTTCTTGTTTTTCCTAAAAAGAAAACCTAAACCTGGAAGTTGGCTGTGTATTGTTGCTTTTCCTCCTCTTTTTAGAAGCTAATTTCTTCTATGATTCTGACGTAGTTATAATGCAAGCTCAACGGGCTGCCCCACCTGATATGTTATGTAAAGACAAGTTTTTAATTCAAAGCACAATCGTTCCTTCAGGGATAACAGAAGAGGACATCACTGCAAGTATGGTAAGTTTTTTGGATACATTCAGCTTTCATGCCTTGGGTTTTGAACTGTTTACATTTCTTTCCAGTTTTCAAAAGATGGAGGCAAATATATTGAAGAGGATAAGCTCAAAGTGGCGCTCATTAGTCCGCTGAATTCCCCAATACTCTCGCCTTCTGATGGAGCATTGGACGCTAGAATGGATGACGTTATGAAATTGAATGAAGATAGTGGACCATTAAGTGATGGGATGGACACCAATGAAACCCCAAAGCTGAAAGATCAAAATGGTGCATCAGATGAGGTACTTCCCTCCGTGGTTCCAATCCTAAGATATCAAAATGGACTATCAAATGAGGGCATGACCCATGAGGCTTCAAGATTCAAAGATGATTTTGTTGCATTGAAGGGGGAGCGGACCATTGAAGCTTTAAAGCCATCTGATCAAAATGGAGCATTCAGGGAGGAGGTTCTGCCTCATGAGTTTTCAAGACTGAAGGATCCAAATGAAACATCAAAGGAAGAGCTACCTCGTGAAGCATTAAAACCGAGAGATCAAAATCGAGCATTAAAGGAAGAGGAGTTGAGTGTTGAATCACCAACAAAAAAAGTTCAAAATGGTGCACTGAAGTGGGGAGCCTACGGAAGTTCACATCTGGAGAATCCAGTACCAGACACAAAAGTAAGAAAAAACTTTCCTTATCAAATTTGATGATATACTGACTAATTTTTGTTGTTCTAAGAAATTTTTGGAGCCAGAGGTCTCTTTATAGTAACCTCTTCCACATTTCCTAGGGAGGGTGCCTTATCTTTTCCTTGTTTTTCCCAGTAGAAAGTGTTTCTTTTCTAGAGAGAAAAAAAAAAATTGTAGTAGGAAACTGTAGATCGTGTCATGATTTAGGCATTGTTCAATTTGAGATTTTCAGTTTCCTGTGCATCGGCTTCTAGAACATTGAAGTTTTTCTCTTGTGCATCAGTTTCCTGAGGATGCGGATGAATCCCTAGAGCTAAACAATAGCATGTCAAGATTACAAAAGACTGCTGAGATAAAGCAAGGCACAGAATTGGAACCTTTGAAACTGAAAAAAGCTGAACAGCTACAGTTAGTTAAGGACATTGATGAGATGAAATCGAAGCTACATGAAATTGAATTAAAGCTTGGAGAGGTGATTTTTTATTGCCTTTTGTGCTTTTCTCGTTCTTGTGCTGCCTTTAAGCTATTATTGAAAATCTGATCATTGAGATTGTTGATCCTCACCTAATTCAATTAAGAAATAGGACTGTGATTGATTTTTAATTTTGTTGATGCGCATGCGTATTCAATTTATCTATGAACTTACCATAACAGTTGATTTGTAGAAAGAACCAGTGACCTATGTCAAACAACTTTTAGATAAAAAACTGAAATTTATTCAGAAAAAGAGAGCTTGTTAAATCATCATTTGACCCTAAAGCTTAAACTAGTGGGTTATGGTAAATTTTATTATACAAACACTTAAACACTCTTACCCACTTTTGGGCTTGAAATTTTGTAGATGGCCGAATGAATAGAAATTAATATTATGTGGAGAGAAAATGACATTACACCTATAGAAGGGAGGGGAGGAGAGGGGAGGGGAGGGGAGGGCGACGAGTTCTCCCTAAAAATCTTTGTAGAATATTAAGAAAATCACTCCCAAAAGAATTAGTTCTGAAACCATTAGAAAGAAATCTTCATAAAGAAGCCAAAAAATCAAGCCTTGTCCCGAAAATGATCAAGAATCTTATATGCCGTTTGAAAGTTTGCACTCTGTTTGTTAAAACAATTTCCTGATGAGATTCATTTTACCCTGTTGCAAATTGCACTCCCTGAAATTTGTTAAACTTGGTTCATTTGCTAATTCATTTGGATGTTCAGTAATGCAACTTTTGTGGTTGATTTTGATTTTTCACTGCATCTAGATAAGCTTGGTTTTGTGATACAGGTTGATTCTTAAAATTTGTTTAAACTTGGTCTCAGTTGCCGGTTATCATCTGTTTTTTTTCCTTTTCCCTTCGAAGTTTGCAATGTTTTTCCTTAATTAGATGAAGAATTAGGCGAGGGCTTCCTTTAATCATAATCATCTCAGTACCCAAGAAATGAAATGTTGATGGAAAGGAAAGAAACTACTTCACTAATATTCATTTTTCATTTGCCGTATTATTGTACTTTTTATTGACCAACACAATTGTTAATATGTTTTTTTGCCACATCATTTAATAGGCTCAAGGTACCATTTCAATGCTGTCTGAAGCGAGGAGATTAAGTGCTCAAGAAGTGAAAATCTTGAAGGAGAAATTGGTAACTTCCTGGACCTTATTTTTCTGTTAGTGGATGTTCTTCTTCCATGTTAGAGTCTTATGATGTCCATTTGATATTCAAGCCTTGCCACCTCAAGGGACCCTAATATTAGGGAGATTAGGTACCTTTTTCCCCAGCCGTAAGGATTGGAGATGTATTCAAGGTACTAGGTTGAAACTTCTCGCTTGAAAATTTGAAATCGTTACTGTCTCACTTTGGAGTGGTTGAAGTCCTCTCAGGGTGTACGGGCCTCTCAGTTTTAGTTGGTGGAATGGGATATTATGGCCCACGGGGCTCTAACTATAACAGATTAACTCAGCGCCCCAGCACCACCTCCTTACAATTTAGTTTGAGGTGTACTAATACTAATGCAAAGTAGAAGGAATAGAGTGCCTAAATGTCTGTTGTCCCATCAAGAAAAAATAGTGCAGGGGTAGCTTTAGTGGAGCCATCCCAAAAGTAATATTGTTATTTAGTTCACTTGTTTTGATCTTTTTGGACACTCTGCTCTCAGAAATTCATTCTTAACTGTACTTGTGCTTCCGGATTTTGTATACTATTGGATTTCAGCTGGTTTCTCAATAGCTGCATTCATGGTTTCTCTCACTTCCATTTCTTCTATCATTACTTCTCGTGACTCGGTGTTTTATCTTACTATTTTCTCAGCTGGAACTGAGTAGGAGGGGCAGGGCGAGCAATCAAGTCGGTTTTCCTCCTTTGTTTATCTGTATGGTGGCGTTAATTTGCATTGTGTTCGGATTCGTTTTGCACCATTGAAGTGTAAGGTGGGGAGGAGATGAGATGAGGATTGCAGAAAATATGTAAAGAAAAATATTTTACTTATGTAGATAGATCAGTAGCTAGTGCGGTGTGTTGTCAATAAGATGCACATTTTGATTTTGGGCACTGGAAGTTTGCTGCTCTTAGTATGCAATTCAGATTTTGGGTATAAATCTAACACGATGCTCATCTGCTTTTACCAATGTTTGAAGATGAGTTGTGATGGTTGACCAAATGTTGGGTTTCATATTGGTCTTCTTTTCTCTCTTTTCCCTTTTTCTTTTTGTGATTTGTTTCTGAGTTAGTCTATGTGCTGATTCTAACCGAAATTTTGAACTTTTTTTTTTTTTGTATTGGAAAGTCATACTTGTTCAGTTGTGTTCTAATATGAGCATTTTTGGTCTTCTATGAATATGATTTGGAGTATCTTTTGAATTGATGTTATTAGGTAGAGGGATTTTAAAACAAGAAAATTTTGTGGGGACTTGTAAGAAGCTATAGTTATTATTACTAGTAGTAGAATACAATTAAATAATTATTTATAAATATCTATTCTAAAGTTGGTCCTTAAATTTATACTTTTAAAAAGGCTCTATTTTGTTATCATTTTATTTTATATTTCTTGGTCTTTTAAAATGAGTTTATAAGGAGGAATTGTTATGAATAGTTACAGAATATGGTAAAAATAAATTTAAATAAATTATAGGAAGTTTGATGAATTAATTTGGTTATATTTTGTAGATAGTTTTAATATTCTGAAATATTTTGTTTATAAATAATATAATATTTCCTTTTTGTTTTACTTATCTATTTTTTATTTTTTTATTCTAAAATTTGATTAATTTAAAGAAAGAAAAAAAAATAATAGTTTAAGTTTACAAAGTAACCATGACCAGGGTCTATAAACAAGATTAAAAAGCACTATACAATAAAATTAGAAAGTCTTGGAATAAAGTTGTAAGTAAACATACACACACACTATAAAATATTTATATTTTTTCAGGTCCATTGAAAAAGAAGGGAAGTTTTGGGGAAAAAAAAATAGGGATAAGGGGTTGTTTTAAACATTTTGCAATAATAACAAGGATTTTATAGTAGAAAATGATCATTTTGTCTTTTAAAATCTTCATTATTATTTTTCTAAAATTATATTTTCTTCGTTTCAATCTGGAAGAGCCTCATGGATCATTGGGAGCATTCACGCACTAAATACTCAAAAAGGAACATCAAAGAAAGATGTTCAAAATGCATTTATAGAAGAATTGAATGTTGAATCAATATCATTGAACTGTTACTATTCATTCTCACATGGACTTCAATTTATTTCTTCTCCCTGTCTACTGTTTCAGTGCCTAATTATTGTTCTTCATTGTGTCATGAATTTAGTTATTGTTCAATTTGATCCGTGGAATTTGTCAATTTGATGTGTTGTGTGAATTTCTATTTCTAGTCTTTTTAGAAAGCAAAATCGGTTAAAAAAATATTTTTGATCCCAAACTTTAAAAAAAAAATAACAATTTAGTTTTCAACTTTGTTTTGTAACAATCTAATCCATGTATATTTAATTTTGTATCAATTTAGTTCGTAAAATTTGGTAGGTAACAAATTATTCTTTGTATAACAATTTAATCTCGTGGGTAGATAAAATTCATCAAATTAATTTGATATCAATTTTTACTAAAAATTAAAAATTAATTTGAGATAGAAAAATTAACACAAAAAAAATCAAATTTCTAAACAGTCAATAGTTTTGAGATAACGTACTATTAATTTCAAAATACATTTCTTTATAAGAAAATCAAGTTTCTAACAAAATTAATAGCTTCCCTATGATTAATTTCAAAATATATTTCTTTATAAAAAGAATCAAAAAATATATTTTTCTTCAAAATTAATTCATGATACTTAATAGTCTTTTATGGTCATTTAAATTAAATAAAAACAATTTTAAGTATATGACAAACCAACCAAAATTATGTATATATAAGCACTTATAAAAAAATCTAACTAAACATGTATTTAAATTTCAAACTCGTTTTAACGAAAGTGTTTAAATAAAATGTATCTTAAAAAATATTTTTTTTGATATTTCAATTGTACTATAAATTATTGCTTCTACACGCGTGTGGGTGTGCGTGGTTTATAAAAGAAATAGCACCTAAAACTTTGAGTTTATCCATAATTTCTCACTTTCTTCAATTATTTTCATCTTTGACGTAGTAAAGTTCCGAACCAATAAAATGAAACATAAGTTGAAAGATTAAGGTTTTGAATTTAGGTTTCTTCAAATTTAAAAATTGAAAAGGTTGGATAACTTTTTCTAGAAAGTTGTTTTAAACAAATATCAAATACATTTCAATTTATTTTAAAAATTAAACTCTTCAAAATTAATCTAACACATTATCTAATGATTATATATTGAGACTTCAAAATTCAAAATTGATAGATGATCTTTTTGTTGCATTAAGATCTATAGATGATCTTTTTGTTGCATTTAATTGAAAGGGGAGCAAATACATTGGAAAATTAATAGCTTTCTAAAAGAAAAAGAAATTAATAATGAAGGTTTTTAAAAGACAAAAATGGTCCTAATTTTCCTACATTATAACTTTTTTTTTGGTTATTATTCTTAACAAATATGCCATAAAAAGAGTATTCTTCTTTTTTCTTTTTTAAATAATGACATTCCAAATACCTTCAACGAAGATGGTCAACAACAATAAAATTGACAAAATATAGCAAAATTTAATATTTTATTAATGATAAACATTGATAGGCATAGATAGAATATTAAAGATTTTGCTATATTTTGTAAATTTGTTAGTTTGTTTTAGCATGTATTCAAAATTTTCCAAATCATCAATCCTAATTCTTTCGGTTATTTTTTTTTACAATTTTCTTAAGTTTTGGTAGATAAACACAAGGTGACTTTAATACAATGGGTAAAGTGAGTTTGTGAAATTCCCTCAATATTATTCTCCCCTCTCTTTAATGAATAAAAGCTATAAAAGTAAAGGCTAATATTGAAGGATTATTTAAATCAAACATATCTGATCAAAGAAAGGAACTATCAAAATTCATTAATGGAGGAGGAGTTGATTGTTGAATCATGCATTTGCATACCATCAACTGTTGAATCATTCATTCTCAAACCATCAAAGGAAGTTATCATTAACCCTCCACCAAGAGACGTAGTGGTAACCAAAAACTTTCTTATATATATATATAGAAGGATTTCCCTGCTAGATCCCTCCTGTCCCAATAAGTGAAATAAATAAAGGGTAGGGGTGGCTTTTAGTGGAGCCATTCAAGAAAAACCACTTCTGTTTACTTTTGTGTATTCTTTAAAGTAAATGTTGTTATCAGTTCTATTGCTTATGCTGTTAGAAATTCATTCTGAAGTGTACTTGGTGGCTCCCTTTGAATTTCAACAATGTTCTCAATAGTTGCATTCATGGTTTCTCTCACTTTTATTTCATTTTATGACTCGGTCATTCGTCTTGCTATTTTCGCAGATGGAACGTAACTGAGTAGGAGGGGTGCAGGGTGAGCAACCAGGCCGGTTTTCCTCCTTTGTTTAGCTGTATGGAAGTACTGTAAGGTGTAGATGGAGGTTGGGGAGATGAGGAATGCAGAAAACATATATTATGTAAAGAAAAGTAATTAGTTATGTAGATAGATGTGTATGTGGTCAATAAGATGCACATTTGATTTTGGGCACCAGAAGTTTGCTGCTTTTTAAGTATGTAACTCAAATTTTGGATATAAATGTAACGTGATGCTCATCTGCTTTACAAGTGTTTGAAGAGAAGTGGTGATGATTGGAATATATTTTTATGTATAATTTGAAAAATAAGCAATTTTAAAAATTGTACCTTCACCTATTTTTCATGTATTTTTTTTATATTCGTGAATGTTTAAACCCAACTTACGTGCATTGTTTTTATTTTTGTTTTACTTTTTTCCTTGTTACCGATTTCTTCTTCGTTTGTTTCTTCACATTTTAACCGACATACAAAAAGAAAAATAAAATCACATATTCGTGTAGAGTGTTGGTGATAAATTCTAATATAGCAAAATTTGTTAACAAAATCTATTAGTAATAGAATATGTGAGTCTATCATCGATATAATTTTATTATTAATAGATATTGCTATTCGTGATAAAAATATTTTATTGATATGACTCTATCAATATCATCAATAGACTTTTACATAGTGTTATATATATATTTTCATACGAGCTAGAAGGTAAACTGTTATACCTAATTTACTTATAATTTTCCTTCAATTCCATAAATTTTGACCTTAAACTTAATTAAGTGTTGTAATTCTTACCATAATTTAGTCTTTCACCGTTCCATCCATTATTTATTTTTCAAAAAACACAATGTAAATTTCGAATTAAGTTCAACAACCTAAGGTTTGCTTAAACATATGCTAGCTCGACCGACGAATAAATTAATCATTGAATAACTTTACGAAATTTTATATGTCTAAAAAAAATTAGAAAGTTGGTTTCTTTAAAATCTTACCAATTTCACAACTTGCATGTAATTAATTTGAGAGTTGAGAAATTCAAAACTATAATTTTTATGAGGGGAACTATATGCATATATGCATTATGATTACTATCATTTTTATTAACTTTCATACCGTGGATGAGATTCATAATACGTGCATGTTTATAATTAATTACATACCCAATATAAGTATAACACATTTTTTTAACCATACTTAAAAGCAAAAATCCATTAAAATTGTAACGTTAATCTAACTTTTAAAATACCATTTGACAAAATTACAAAGTAAATTCATTCAATGTTTAAAACTTCCCTTCTTACTTCCTAGAAAAAAGAAAAAAAAGAAAAAAAAGAAAAGAAAGAACTCTCCTCCTTACGTTTGATATTTTAATTTAGATTTTTAATAACAATAAAAAAGCGAACTAAAAAAGAATAAAAAGGAAAAAGAAAAAGAGAAAAAAGAAAAAGGAAAAGAGAAAAAAAGAAGCATTGCCCGTTTAGTGAAAACGGGTGGGTTAAAGACGGGTCCGTAAAGAAAATCCAAAACCATCTCTTCATCTCTCTCAAACAAAAACCCAGACCCGTTCTGCTGATTCAATCGCTTCCTCGCCGGCGCCGATCTCTCTGGTATATGCCGATTCATTACTTTTCCGTTTCAATTCAATTCTTCATTTTACTTTCTTCTCTCCTTCATGCTCTCGACCTGATCGATTTACACTCATTTATTGATTACCCCCAGATGGTCCACGTTTGCGAATCTTTGAATTGCGTGCAGCAGAGTTGAGGAAAAGATGCTGAGATTCCATGTGGGCGGGAAGGTGGTCGAGAGAGTTGATTTGTTGAGGAAGAAACACTGGGCATGGCGATTCGATCTGTGGCCATTTGCCATTCTTTATGCCGCCTGGCTTGCCGTTGTTGTTCCCAGTATAGACTTCGGAGATGCTTTTATTGTTTTAGGTGGACTTGCGGCTCTTCATGTTCTGGTCTTGCTATTCACTGCTTGGTCTGTTGATTTCAAATGTTTTGTTCAGTACAGTCAGGTGTTATTCTTTTCTTTTCCTTCGTTAATTTTGTACTTGCATTTGATGATGCTTATGTATTGCCATTACATTTGAGATGTAGTCTTGTCACATCGTTGCCTGCAGTATGTCTAACTGCATATATGCAGCATAGCTGTAAAATATCACTCTCTATATATTTCTGCTGGCTTTGAGGGCGTATGTTCAAAAGTTAGACTCTGAGAAGTAGCGTGCAAAGTACCCATTTCCTCTGATTGAATTAGATTTGCCAATTCTTGCTTGGATGGAAATCGGAATCCCTTTTCACTGATTGAGTACTTTTCCCATTGAATATTGTTTCATATGTTTCTATCCGTAGTTCCCAATTGATTGCATTTTCAGCATTAGTGCATGGAATCTTTACATTTTTCTTTGCCTGGGACTTGTTACCATTGTGAGTTATTACCCATGATGGGCTGGTCATCGTGAAGGTTTGGAACACTGGAAGGGAGACTTATTAAGCAATCAACAAATTATATCTTTTTACCTGGATCCTTACTAATTCTCAAGCAGATAACGCAACATGTTTACATGTAGTTAATAATATAGCTTAGAAATCTATAGGCTGTATTAACACGTTCCTGGTAGAGCTTTCAGATCAAGAATTTAACTTATTTAGAAATTTTCCCATTCAAACTGTCCTAGTAACGGCTTTATTGATGTAATTCGTTAGTCGGAATCAGTTTGTTGTCCTTTCTTTAAGTTTAATTTTGAACTCTTTTGGTTCTTTAAGTTCTTTTGAATTTAGTTACCCTGTTGTAGCTTTTTTTTTGTTTTGGATGTATGATGGTTTTGTATTTTAGTTTCATGAGGGTTAGCAATGGCTCATTAAATGAGAATCTGAATGGAGAGGGCTAAGTGAATTTAGTTACCCTGTGATAACTTTTTTGTTTACCGGTTTTCTATTTTTAAAGCTCAAAAGTGATCTCTTTTCTCATACCTTTTTTTGATAATTTAAATTCGTTAAATTTTCAACTACACTTCTAATATTCTGGTCGTGATTATGGCTTAAAATTGAATTGCTATGAAGTCTATACTAAGTTATCTTATGTCTTCGTATGGTGCTCTTTTGACATGCAGGTTAATGATATTTACTTTGCTGATACATGCAAGATAGTTCCAGCGAAATTTTCGGGCTCAAAAGAAATTGTTTCGCTTCATTTTCGTAAGCTTGTAAGTGATTTAACATTTATGTATGCATTTCAAGGGAAATTGCAGTTTTCAGCGGTAAAGAATATACAATCCAAATAAGATTACAAATTTTGTTCTATCTAGCTAGCAACCGTTTCAGATTGTGTTCTTGTTGTTTATTATGGACGTATGGGGACTATTTTTCTCTTCATTAGTACAAATGTAGTTTCTGGCTGTTGCAAATTATTTCCATTCTTATTCTCTTTTGTGTGATTTGGTTTGGCTGAAGGTAGAATAAGTTCTACTTCCACATTAACACAGAACTTTAAGAATGATGAATTTTAGCTGGAATAGGTTTTAGTCCAGGACACTTGTCCCCTGGGTAATTCTTGCAGTTCACTAGCTTTTTTTTTTTGTTCCTTTGTTTGGAATTTCCTTATTTATTGGTTTGTGCATGTTATTACTGCACAAGGGCCATGGTAATCTTCTTTGTATTGTTTCTTGTTCCAATTTTATTGGATTTTGTATTCTTTCACTAAGAAATAATAATTGGATTTTCCGGGAAAGTGAAAAATTATTTCATTTGGCATACAGTCTTCCGTGCATCCTGATTCTGACATTGTTTATTCAGTAGTATAGTATCTGTTCTGTTGACTAAATTTTCTCTGCTTTGCAGCTGGCGGGTTCTACATCTGCAGTTGATCTCGAGGAGATCTACTTTGATTTCAGAAAACAACGATTTATTTATTCAAAGGAAAAGGAGAATTTCTGCAAGCTTCCATACCCAACAAAAGAAACGTTTGGTTATTATCTAAAGAATACTGGCTACGGCTCTGAGCCTAAAGTTGTAGCTGCTGTTGAAAAATGGGGGCGCAATATGTGGGTTTTCTTGTGTTCATTTTTATTACTATTACTTTGTGCATGTGTTGAACGTGGATGTTTTACAATTGGCTGCCCCATGCTTGAATGGGGTGACATGGGATATCAAAGATAATTTTTAATTGTTTGTTTAATGCTCCTTTTCTTTTTCAAATGTTTTTGGTTTTACAGATTCGAGTATCCACAACCTACATTTCAGAAATTAATGAAGGAGCAGTGTATGGAACCATTTTTTGTGTTTCAGGTTGACTCTATTTTATCAAGGGATTTCGTGTTTACTTTAAAGTTTTTCTCCCTTCTCTTTCCCTCTCCCCCAACCCCCAGCACCTGATATATTTTGAGAGGCATTTGTTGTTTGTCACACGGTTGTAACTTTTCTTCCTTTCCCCCAGGTTTTTTGTGTGGGACTATGGTGTTTGGATGAGTATTGGTATTACAGCCTGTTTACGCTGTTTATGCTGTTCATGTTTGAGTCAACAATGGCAAAAAGTCGGTTAAAGACCTTAAGTGAGTTGAGACGTGTCAGAGTGGATACTCAGACCTTAATGGTGCATCGTTGTGGAAAGTATGTCATTTCTACTACTTGGGCTACTTTTCCTTTTTCTTGGCCACTCTGGTTCTTGACATGTAACTGTGATGGGGTGTTATGTAGGTGGGTTAAGCTACCTGGAACTGAGCTTTTGCCAGGAGATGTTGTCTCCATAGGGCGTGATTCTGGTCAGAGTGGTGATGATAAATCTGTACCTGCTGATATGCTAATCTTGGCTGGAAGTGCTATTGCTAATGAAGCCATTCTTACTGGGGAGTCTACACCACAATGGAAGGTGCTCCACCTTATCCATTTATTTATTTTTATAATAATAATAATTTATTTATTTAACTAGAGCTTACCTTCCCAGGTTTCAATAACTGGGAGAGGAATTGATGAGAAGTTATCAGCTAAGAGAGACAAAAGTCATGTGTTATTTGGTGGGACCAAAATACTACAGCATACTCCGGATAAGGTAGATTTGTTGAAAGGAATCTGGTGGCTTTAGTTTTGACCTTGTGAATATTCTCATTTTTTATTATTTGGGTGGAGACAGACCTTTCCTCTTAGAACCCCTGATGGTGGCTGCCTAGCAGTTGTTTTGCGAACTGGATTTGAAACAAGTCAAGGGAAACTAATGCGCACAATTTTGTTTTCTACAGAGAGGGTAACTAATTTGACAATATTTGGGTTTGCAACTCTGATGAAATTTATACTCCTTGTCCTAGATCCGATAATGTGTTTGTATATACCTTTTGCTCCAATTGTAGGTTACAGCTAACAGTTGGGAAAGTGGCCTATTTATTATGTTCTTAGTTGTATTTGCAGTTATAGCTGCTGGTTATGTACTTGTAAAGGTAAAGTGACATACTTTTCTGTGGTCTGAGTTTTAGATCTCAATGATATAGGGTGAAGATCCCACGGGAAGCAAGTATTTGCAGTTATAGCTGCTGTTTATTTGATGCAGGGGTTGGAAGATCCCACGAGAAGCAAGTACAAGCTTTTCCTCAGTTGCTCACTTATAATCACTTCTGTTATTCCTCCTGAACTACCAATGGAACTGTCAATAGCAGTTAATACATCGTTAATTGCTCTAGCACGTCGTGGAATATTTTGTACAGAGCCTTTCCGAATACCGTTTGCTGGGAAGGTAGTTTACCTCTGCGTGTTTTGTGAATTTTCAGCACTCCTTTCGCAATTAATTACCCTTAAAACTCCTTTCTTTATTAAAAAATATTTATTGATTACTCAGATTACATGCATGATATTTCTATTCATTTTTTACCTTTGATGCATTAACTGGTAAGAAAACTTTCTTCAATTTTCATGGCATCACAAAATTATAAAGCTTTAGTTGGGACTTGTGAGACATCCTAATTTGATAAGAAACCAAAACCTTCACTAATGAAAAGATAATTACAAAATTGGGTGGCAAATAAGATAAATACAAAAGAGAGTGGAAGCCGTATACTAAGAAGAGTCATTGAAGTGCATGCATGATGTCCAAAATTTTGTGGTTGCTACTCGTGTTTCTTGTTTCTTTTAAATTTCTTGTAAAACAATATTGACTGCAAAAGAAGTTGGTCAATGACATTGGCATGGATGAGTGGTGGGACCAGCTGATAATAATTTGTTGGAAGAGAGGTGAGACTATAGATTGTTGGAGGAGGAGCTACGGTGACCACTTCTTTCCCCCAAACCACAATCTAGGCTGACAAAGAAAACGGTGTGGTCACAAAAATGTTTAAGTTGGTTACTCTAATTAGAAACTTTAAACTATAAAAGGTCACAAAAGTATTCAAAAGAATTCAACTTATATGTGAGTTTCCTTAACAACAAATTTTAGTAAAGTTAGACAGTTGTCTCATGAGAATTGTTGAGGTGTGTGCAAGCTTGTGCTAGTGTGACACATGGATATAAATGCTTTGTAAAATTGATTAATAAGCTCTTATTTGTGAGTAAGGATATATTGGAACCACAATGGTTGGTAACTCATAACTGAGTTGCAAAGATTCTCCCTCTGCTTTCTAGTAGGAATATTAGTTGAGGAATGTTAGGAGAGTGTCTGTCTATTAGGACTATTAGTAGGGAAATGTTAGGAGAGTTATTAAGATACTAGCTGCACATGTTTGTCGTTAGACATCTGTTAAGGGAGTTGGTTAGGAAAGGGTTATTATAAATGGGGAGTGGGTAAGTGGGATGAAAGAAGACAGAAATTTGGAGTTTAATTTTGGGAAAGTTGTGGCCCCTTGAAGCGCTTGGATATAGCAATATTTTCTTTCTTTATATTGTAATACAATTTCAATGTTACTATTTTTCTTCCATTTTAAAGTTGGTGTTTAGCACTTCCTTTTTCAACAAGTTTGTGTTTTTTCTAATTGTACTCCAACCATTTGGGATGCTTGTAATTTTCGTTGTATTTTTAATATTACTTTTGTTGTTCTCTGATATCTGTTGAGTTTGGTTTTGCTTTGTTTGATGTATTGCCTTTTTAGAGCTGTAATACATTAATCTGTGTTGTGTAAACCCATTCTTGTTCTTTTTTGTTGGAACGGCAAGTTGATACCTTTCTGTTTGTGTTTTGTAATCAAATTTTGTATGTTCTTTTCCTGCAGGTTGATATTTGTTGTTTTGATAAAACTGGAACATTGACATCAGATGACATGGTTTGCTCATATTGAACTCAAAATACGAAAATTGTTGTCCATTATGCAATATTATTCCAGATGTTTATTCTTCACTTTCTGGGTATCTGTAGGAGTTTCGAGGAGTAGTTGGTTTGAGTGATAAGGAGGAATTGGAAACTGACATGACCAGTGTGTCTTTGCGCACAGTTGAAATTCTGGCTTCTTGTCATGCATTGGTGTTTGTGGACAACAAGTTGGTAAGCTAGCTTCATTCTTGAATCCTTGATATATCTATCGATGAAAAGAAAAAGTATGCACGAATATGCTCCTTACAAAATATTGCACACGGGAACACTATATTTGGTCTTCACTTTTCTGTAGGTGGGGGATCCTCTTGAAAAGGCTGCTCTCAAGGGAGTCGATTGGATTTACAAATCTGATGAGAAAGCCGTTCCCAGAAAGTAATGCTCCCCCCTTTCTTTTAAGGACCCGCAAAAATATGAATTTATGTATGTGGGTATACTTATGCATCAATACATGTAAATTGTCATGTAGAAAGAGACCTTAAATTGATTGAAGTTTTAGTTTAAATCATATCTCCTATGTACTATGTTTAAAGTTATAATTTTAAAAATTTATGTTTACAACTGTGATTAAAGTTATAATTAAAAAATTTATGTTTATATGTATTACCTCAGCATGACTAGTTGCACATTGTGCCATGGTCAAGCGGTCAAGAGATAAGATACAAGTTTAAATTGGTTTGAGGTTATAAATTGAATTTTGGTGATCACCTACCTCAACTGTTAATATCCAAGCTTGCTAATACTAAAGGAGGTTGCTCCTCCAGTTCATTTTGACTGATATTTCCAACTTATTTTTTTTCTTTTTGTTTAGATCACTATAACCGCTAATAAGTCTTAGGAGAAGCTCTTGAAAAGCTTCTTATGGGAGGAAGGGGTGGATGGGGCCATGAGGGGAAAGAATTTTCTCTTAATTGGGTGGGAGATGGTGTCCAAGCCGCGACCATGGGGGCTAGGCTTAGTTTAACCTTAGGGCATGATACTTATTGGCTAAATGGTTCTAGCATTTTCCTCGTGACACGAAGATGGCTTTCTTGGCTAACCTTGGGCAACTTTAGGGCACAATACTTGGTCTATTGGCGAAATGGTCTAAACATAGCATTTTTGAAGGCTATGTTTCATCAGTTGTGGGTTTTGCTGCCAAAGTATTTCCATCTGGCTTTTTGGTTTGGAAGCTTGTGTGATGTTATCTTTCTAAAGTTTCCTCGTGATGCCAATTCCATTTGGCGTAAGGTAATTTGGGAGCAATTATGGGCCAAATTCTTTTGAGTGGATTCCAAATGGGGTTTTGAAAGACACTTCCAGAAATGGTTGGAACGATATTTTGGGTAGCTTCTATATTTCTCTCCCTTTGTTTAGTGTTTAGTGGGGAATGAAATTGATGCTTATTTTTGGGAGGATATGTGGATGGGAGATAGACCTATCTGCTCTTTGTTTTCTTGAATATGTTATCAATTCGTACATCCAAGAGGGACCATATGAATTATAATGGCTCCCATTCTCTTCTTCTCTAGAAGGGTGTTCTCTTTTTCTCTGGCCCTTTGCCCTCATTGTTGAATCTTTGATTGGGAGCTTTAGCCTTGGGAGTGGGAATCATCTTCTTTTGGGTCTCAATATTGTTGATAGGTTTTCTTGCCGCTCTATTCTTTTGCCTTGTGAAGCCTTTCCTGTCCAGCTTCTGAATCTTTTCCTTGCTATAGAAGGTCAAAATTTTTAAGAAGGTTTAATTCTTTGTAATTTGTATAGCAGGTCCTTCATGGAAGAGTTAATACCATGGATTGTATTTTGAGAAAGTTGTTGGGATTGTTAGAATGAGACCAGAGTCTTGTATTCTCTGCAAGAGGCTGGTTGAGGATTTTGACCACCTTTTCAGGGGTTGTGACTTTGCTGTTTTTGGTACAGACCGGTTTCTTTTTGGTTTCATTTTTCATCTAGCTTGACCTAAAGGGTGTAGCTCTATATGCCTGTGCACAAGGGCCTATTAGGAGCAATCTTTTTCGATGTGCCCTTATTTTTCAGAACAGACATACGTTGAGTTCACGTTCAATGTCACTTGAGCAGTTTATGTTATCCTCTTCATTCTTCAATGTATATTTTGTGTTATCCAACAAAATTTTCTGTTTCTGCTTTAAGTTTTGTCATTGGCTACTGCTCTTTTCATTTTTCACTGGGTGAAACATTCAGCTATTATAGTCATTATTTAACCCTCCATTGGCTATGCATTTGTCTTTCTTTCATCATATAATTTACTTTTAATTAATTGCAGGGGAAGTGGTAACGCTGTCCAGATCGTTCAGAGGCACCACTTTGCTTCATATTTAAAGAGAATGGCAGTTGTTGTGCGCCTTCAAGAGGAATTTTTTGCATTTGTGAAGGTCTGATATTTTTTTCTGCATGACTATCTGTCGTCTTAGACTTGTTTATTTCTAGTTAGTATTTACCTTGTTTCATGATTATTATATATATTTTTTTCTCTTTCTCCATTTTGGGATGAAAAACCATACTTTCCTAAAGAATATGAAAGGATATACAACAGGTAACTAAAAGAAAAAGAAAGGAAATGGAAAAAACCAGCTAATACATTGGAGCAACAATATTTTAAATTAGAGGCTAGATTTATGTGTTTATTGTAGATTCCATCCATAGTGATCACCTACCTAGGATTTAATATCCTATGAGTTTTCTTTACACCAAAATGTCGCAGGTTCGAACAAGATATTTTGTGAGATTAATTGAAATTTGTGTAAGCTTCTTTGGACACTCATATAAAAAAGTTGATTTATTTATTTTAAAAGAAACCAACTTTCACAGAATTGAATGAAAGTGTAAATAGAGGGCTTTGAAAAAGAATGGCTCAAGAAAAGGACAACGGAAGACAAAAGTCACAAAACTAAACAAAAGGCACTCCAATATAACTAGACTAGCAAGTTAGCCTTCAGTCTATGCCTTTGCATCACCCATTCCGGCTTCTTAAGGAACACATGGTGTGAAAATGGGCAATAAAACCTGCTGGGCGCATAGAGGAACCCCACTTATCCATATTTTCTAATTTGTTATACGTCAACACTTTGAAGGACTAACTTCCTTTTGATACATTTCATTGTATTAAATGAAATTATGGATTAAAAAAAAGATAAAATAAAAGGCAAAATTACAAGAAAACTGCTATAGCTTATAAGAATGCTTTATATTAAATTGACTAACAAACTCTTAGAATGCTCAAAGAGAGCAATGCTCAGTCCCCAAACCTCCTTCCACACTTGTTAAACCATTGAAACTCTCCTATTTTTCTTGAGTGATAAAATTTAAAAAATCTTGCTTGCCAAAGTCCAATGAGAGGCTAGAATGAACAGGTTTGGCATAGTAGTTTATTTATCTTGAAAATGGGTTTGCTGGAATATCATATGAATTTTTTGTTTCATAGTTTTATAAACTTTTATGAAATATGAATTATGAACACTAGTTTTAGAGTGTACAAAAAAGAACTCTAGTTTACAGTGTTGGAGTTCTACACAGAACACGTATCTTGCAAATATGCTCATATATTTTCATTAATAATTTAATTTGGTGAACACAATGGCAAAAATAAAGTCATTGATTCTATTGTTATTTAATTTGAGACATGTTAGGACATGGTAGGAACACATGTAGATGTAGCAGACACGCAGCTTGCAAGTATTTAGATTCTGGAGCCGGAGTTACATGTCTAGTTGGTGTATTTACAATGCAAATAATTGTTTGAACCTCTCCAGTCTAAATAAACTTGGTCTCTTCATTTCAGGGTGCCCCCGAAACCATCCAGGAGAGGCTCACTGATGTACCTTCATTTTATGTTGAGACTTATAAGAAATATACACGACAAGGTTCCCGTGTCCTTGCTCTTGCTTACAAATCACTTCCAGACATGACAGTAAGATATTCTTCTGTCCCACACATCTATTTATAAACATAAAAGGACTGCATTATTTTGTAGATGGCTTGTTTTCACTGTCATCATTATTGCCATTATAGTAGTCCCTGTTATTGTCATAGTTGACAATTTCATTGTTTTATATTGGTCTTTCCAACTGAGATTTCCATAATCATCATTGTCATGGACGTTATCAACATCTTTGTCTCAGAAACATGGACAATATTTTTAGCACAGCTGTTTTCCCACAGGGGGACATGCACTGGAGACATGCTGGACGTGTGATTTGAAATCTCTGATCTTAATTACTTTTAAATCTTGAATTCATAAAGATTTAAGTGCCTTCTTTGAACATGAAAGGGAACACATTGTGTGGGTGCATGCATGGAATAAAATGGTCAAAGCTATTTTTTTAAAGTTATATTAGAATAGGTAACTTAGGTGCTTTGGAAAGAAGGTTGAAAATCTATTGAAACTGAATAATAAATAAACATATTAATAAAAAATGAAGAAAACAATGATATACTATTTAAATTGAATTTGTAAATCTATAACTTCATTTCATGAATACTTCATTTCATGAATACTTCATTTCATGAATACTTCATTTCATGAATACTTCATTTCATGAATACTTCATTTCATGAATACTTCATTTCATGAATACTTCCTTTCATGAATACTTCATTTACTTGGCTGGTTTCTATTTCTTTCCAATATTGAAGGTTAGTGAAGCACGAGGCCTGGATAGAGACTTGGTGGAGAGTGACCTGACATTTGCTGGTTTTGCGGTAAGGGACTTGCTCTCTCTTGTTTCAGATTTAGTATCTGATTATATTTTCTCTTGTTATCATTCCCAAACCACTTGTACTTATCCCCCACCCATAACTGATTCTCCCAACTTTTACTCTTACGACATATTCAGCTTGAAATTAAAGCTTCTTTTCTGTTCCTTTTTTGTATCTATTTTCAATTGTTTAATGTTCAACAATTACATTCCAGGTGTTCAATTGTCCAATTAGAGCAGATTCAGCTACAATATTATCTGAGCTTAAAGGATCATCCCATGACTTGGTACAGTTTATCCAGCCTAATCATTTTCATTAATTGTGTCTTTTTTTTTTTTGAAAAGAATACGAGTCTCACTATTATTAATATAAATATAAATAAAGAGACAAAGCTCAATGTACATGAGGGTTATACAAAGAGCAATAGGGGGAGAGAGGATCAACACTTAATTGTGACTTATAGAATATACTTATTGGTTTACTATATCAGTGAGATTTAAGAGCTTCATTGTTAATTTTGTAAGAAAGTGTTCTTTCTATGTTGCATTTTATGTGTTTATGATGATGAGCTATAATATGAATTAATCAGTACCAGGGGATTATGAAGTGAATTTGTTCTGCGTGTAACTGACTTGTATTCTTTTGTTTCTTTCTCCCGAGTGAAATATCTGACTGTGGTACTCTTTGGAATTCAGAATTGAATTGTGGATATTTAAAATCAAAATTTTTGGATTAAGCATCTATCTGGATGAACAAGACATTCTGGGCACCCGAAAACTATGAACTTTTAAAGATGTAATCGGTTAATTCTTAATTCTTATATAGTCTTATTCTCAATAGAATCAGAATGTCAACCAACGGTAATTTATGACAGTTATTCCAAGTACAATTGTCTTAATTTATCTGATGGTACATAGATTCAACTCTAATTTGTAAGTCAACGAATTTTTAATATCTATCTGGATCTAACCATGACTGTGTATATGTCACGTATGACGTAACGGTAAACTTGGTTGATTTATCAAGACATTCTTGAAGGTCTTGTTTTGTCTTATAGGCAATCTAATCAGTAATTTATTTCCCACATTTGCTACCTACCTCTCTTTTTGTGGGTGTTGGTCACTACGCCTTTATGTAATTATGATCTTGATTTTGTTCTTTTGGACTGAAGTTATTTATTTTTTAGTATGGGCGGACTACCTTTGTTCTGGGTCCTGTTTCTTTTTTGTATTTCCTTGTATTTTAAGCAAGTAGAAATTGTGAAACATGTTTTTTTTTTTGTTGTATTAGGTCATGATTACTGGTGACCAAGCTTTAACAGCGTGCCACGTGGCTAGCCAAGTTCATATTACCTCAAAGCAAATTTTAATTCTCAATTCAATGAAGGGAACTGAGGAATATAAATGGCTTTCCCCAGATGAGTCACAGACAGTTCCCTACAGGTGAATTTTATTAGCATTTGAAGTCCTTATTTTACTTTTTCCCCCTTGCTTCTCAACTATGCCGATTTACATTTTTTCCCTTACATATGTTAGTGTTTGCATTAACTTGATTTCTTTATCCTTGTATATATTTCCTCAGTGAGAAAGAGGTGGGAACTTTATCAGAGACATATGATCTTTGTATTGGAGGTGACTGCATTGCGATGCTACAACGCACCTCCACTGTGCTGGATGTTATTCCATATGTTAAGGTGCTTGCGCTTTCTCTCTGGTCAAAATATTGTTTCTCGCAATGATGCCAACTTGATGCCATACATTTGAACTGTTTCATTAGGTTTTTGCAAGAGTTGCTCCTGAGCAGAAAGAACTCATTTTGACCACTTTCAAAACAGTCGGAAGAATGACGTTAATGTGTGGGGATGGTACAAACGATGTTGGAGCTTTGAAGCAGGTCTTGACTTAAGATGTTTATCGACTTTTAATGCATTTACAAATACTACGTGGAGCAACAGATAGATTTTAATTTTTATGCTTGAACATTTAGTTCGTGAGTTTGAGATGATTGTCTTCCCTTTATAACAATCATTACATACTTTTTTATCAGGCCCATGTAGGAATTGCTCTCCTAAACGCAGTCCCTCCTCCTCAAAGTGGTAACTCTTCTTCAGAAGCATCTAAAGATGAGGCTGTACGGCCTGGAAAGTCAAAGAAATCTAAGCCTTCATCCGAATCATCAGGAAAAGCACTTGTTAGTGGAGAAGGTTCTTCAAAAAGCAAAGTTAGTGCAAAACTGGATTCTGCTGCTGAGCAAGCTAGCAACCGTGCACGGACACCTGCAGAGATGCAAAGACAGAAGCTAAAGAAACTTATGGATGAGTTAAACGAAGAGGGCGATGGGCGCTCTGCCCCTATAGTGAAGCTTGGAGATGCATCCATGGCATCACCATTCACTGCAAAGCATGCTTCTGTTGCCCCTACTACTGACATTATTCGCCAAGGTCGAAGTACCCTAGTGACAACACTGCAAATGTTTAAAATTCTTGGTCTCAACTGCCTCGCTACTGCCTACGTACTGAGTGTTATGTATTTGGATGGTGTAAAGCTAGGTGATATTCAAGCCACTATCAGTGGAGTATTCACAGCAGCCTTTTTTCTCTTCATCTCACATGCGCGGCCCCTTCCAACACTCTCAGCTGAACGCCCCCATCCACATGTCTTTTGCTCTTATGTTCTCCTTTCTTTGTTGGGCCAATTTGCAATCCACTTATGTTTCTTGATTTCTTCAGTGAAAGAAGCTGAAAAGCATATGCCTGATGAATGTATAGAGCCTGACTCAGATTTTCATCCCAACTTGGTTAACACGGTTTCATACATGGTGAGCATGATGCTTCAGGTGGCAACCTTTGCTGTAAACTACATGGGTCATCCCTTCAACCAGAGTGTATCCGAAAACAAGCCGTTCTTATACGCCCTCTTGGCTGCAGTCGGTTTTTTCACCGTTATTACCTCCGATTTGTTTAGAGATCTCAATGACTGGCTGAAACTTGTTCCATTGCCTGCGGGAATGAGGGATAAGCTTCTGGCTTGGGCTTTTCTTATGTTCTTGTGCTGTTACGCTTGGGAAAGACTGTTGAGGTTTATGTTCCCAGGTAAAATTCCGGCATGGCGGAAGCGACAAAGACTGGTGGCTGCTAATCTGGAGAAGAAGAAACAGGTCTGAGTGAAGTTTTGGGTGTCAAAGGCGGCGGAATCAACAATTGATGATAAGCAATGGGGATTGAGCCCATGTATTGTAGGAATAGAAGGAAGTGATGATTTATATTTGCCACTGAGGCTTAGTTGGTGGTGGAATTTTGTCAAAATTACTTATAAAATTTAGGATTAGACTTGCTATTTATGGGCAATCTTACATTGACAACTATTGATTGGTTGCAATTTTTTTAATCCAAGGGATGTAAATGACACAATTAGTCATCGTTGCTTTATCCTAATTTAATGAAACGTTGTTCCTCAGCTCGATACTACATTTATTTCTTTATTTTATTATTATTTTGGGCAGAAGAGAGGATTTGAGGATTTGAATCTCTAATCTCAACTATGACAAAAAATACATGCTATTTATGTTAACTATTGACGTTGACATACCAAGATGATATAATTTGGTATCGTAAAGTTAAGATTTGTTGATTTTAACTGCAGTTGACCTTTTATAGTTGTAAAGGAATGTATATAGTTGTAAAGAAATGCATAAATGATCTGAAAGTGGTTTCAATTTTATAATTTGGTTTTAAGGTGATTATTGCTAGAGGGCTTCAAACTATAATTTTATAATTGGTTTTATGCTTGCGTCAACTATAATAAGAAACAACTTGTTTCTAAAACGTAGTTCAATTTTATTTTGACCTTAATAATGTATAATTATAATAAGTATATCATATTAATCAAACAGAAATCGAGTTAAACACAATTTAAATAGCTTAAAAACTGACTCCTTAGAAAAAAAAAAAGTTACAAACTCCTTTATAAACTATTTCTAAATATAGTTAAAATATTTATAAAATAGAAGAAAATACCTTGTTAAAATTAACTACTATTTATGTGTTTTTATATCATGATTTATAACAAAAGTATTATAAAATGTTGTTATTTAAAATAATTTTTCTTTCTTAATTAAGGAAAGGAATTAATTTACAAATAAACCCTTATGATTATATAAATTAAATATTGAAAGTTCTTTCCTTCTTTTCCTTTGTGTATGCTATGTCGCAGCCGCACATCACCACCAACGCACAGTCAGCTTTCTTTCTTCTACCTCACTTCCTCCGGCTGTTCCACAAAAAAAGTTTCCTTCCAATTGTTTTCGGTTCTTAGTCATATTTTGTTTGATCCATTTCAAACGCAATAAGTGGTTTCAAATCCATTCTGATTTGAAATCCTTACAAGTCCCTTGGTCCCAAACAAAGGGTTTTGTCGCAGAAATTTGTTTTGCCTTTTGAATTTCCTTCATTTGTGTTCTGTTGGGTAATTCTCTTTCAGCTTTTCATATTATTTCTTTGTTTTCTTGATGGGTTTTGATTTTAAGCTGCCAATAATGCACATAACTTAGTTCGAATTCATGGCTTCTTCCATTTTTTTACTTGTTTTTAATATTTTAAATGCTCGCTAGTATGAACTTTGTATTGCCGGACAGCTGTTCGACACTATGCCGCATAAAAGTTGAACCTGTGTGTGTTCTTCTATCATAAAGTTAAGCCTTATCTAGTGTACTCATGCTTATTTAGTAGTTTAGTCCGTTTATTAAACCTTCGAGTCCTGAAATATTTCCATGTAGCTGGGAGGTATAATATTTCGCCTCTTTTTTTCTTTTAGGTGCTCATAGGAGCTGAAATCAGGTTCTTTCAGCACAAAAGAGCAAAGGGGGGTTGAGTTGGCTAGTAGAAGAAGGAAAAGATGTTGAAGCACTTTCTTGGAAATATGCGGAAACATGTGGTTTGTGCATGTGAAGTGAACAGGTTCAGGCCTTATTTGCTTGTGCCAACAAGTGACTTTCATAAAGGGGAGGTATAATTTCATCTCGTAGCTATATATTCTTGTTTTATAAATATTTCAGCTTTTAGTAAGTGAAACCTCCAAAATAAAAGACCACACACTATACATCTTTACATCACAAGATTCAACTCTTTGCATAATTTTACATAATAAGGTAACATTCCATACCAGAAAACAACGTTGACTTGCACCAAAAAGGCAATGTACCTAACAACAATATTATGGATCAAATAGTTTTGAAAAAGCTTTGGTTAGACCACACCAAGAAGCCGTATGAAGCTTGATTAGTTCGAATCATTTGGTGCCCCTTAAGAACCGTTTGGTTTCCAATATTTTGTTTGGTTTAGGAGCTTCGTTTCTTTTTTCATTTGGTTGTTGTTGTTTGTTGGCTATTAGGGAAATGACTTAGGTCACCTCACTTGTGTATTTGATTGAAGATTTTAGTTTTAGGCTTGGGAGAAGAGATGTTCAGGTTTTAAAAGTGTAAACTTAATGTTAAATTAATATTGAGCGATTAAAAACTTGTTTTGAAGTAATTTTGAATATCATAAAAGTGATTTTAACAATTTCTAAATTACTCTCATTCGTGTATTTAGTCATTTTCACATACGTATTATAGTTAGTTTGGTGGGTGGTTGGACTTTATCTCCTATAAATTGAAGGTCTTTCCAAAGATGCAAGGCAATTTTCATAAAACTAGTTAAGATTTTTACACCTCCTAAACTGAATAGCGTCTCTTCTATGATGCTTAAGAGGTGTTGATTTCAAACTTGGTAATTCGAGTTATAAAAATTCTACAAGTTTTCGATGTGAATTGTTTTAGGGCTAGACAGTAATTCTTATATAAGTTTGCCTAGACATCAACACTGATATAGAAGATCATATGTTCATATTTAATCACTAGGTATATCCCTATTTCCTCTTATTGGCTATCTTCTTGACTTCTAAAAGACTAACCTCGCTTGATGTTATACAAGAAGGTTTGGTGAATAATCATCATCGTGTTTTGATATTCATGCTGTTTAAATTATTTTCCATTTTTTGCATTAGAACAATCATTTGCTCAGATTGAGTCCAACTTTTTCAAACCTTTGGCTTTGATTATCCAATGCATGATTGATTGCTTTATCACAGGTTCATTGTGCACCCAGAAGTTTCTTTGGTATAGAGGACTTCTTAGATGATGATAATAGTCGGCCATACACATACCAGAAGTCGAAAAAATCCAAGAATCCAAAAAAGCACATCTCATTTAAGCAACGGACCTTAGCTTACATGGAACCATTTACACTTGACGTGTTCATCTCAAAGCGGTTTGTTTCAGCATCACTTACACACAGGGTGACTTGTAAACAAGTTGCTGTTGCAGGTACTAACTCAAAAGATATCAAAGCTGTTCTTCAGTCTCGTTCAGATATACCTGCTTGTTTGGCCGTTGGCCGTATTTTAGCTGAGAGGGCTAGAGAAGCTGATGTTTATACCGCTAGTTATACTCCTAGAGAGAGGGACAAATTTGAAGGCAAAATAAGAGCTGTGGTTCAATCTCTTATTGATAATGGGATTGATGTTAAAATTTATCTTGAATAAAAAACATCTTATATAGTTTATGAAGTAACACTTCATGATCATTGATTAATTGTCTTCTGAATCTTCTATTGAGGCGTTTTAATATCAAGGTTTAGATACCGTCTGCATTGCAGTGGTTTTTCTTCTTCTTGTCCAATAATTCTTAAGGCCTTTTCCTTCTTGAAGAAATGAACAATTTCTTGAAGTTGTACATTCCACAAATTTTAAGAGATTTTAGTTTTCAGATTTTGGATCAGAATGTTTACAGCTTGTTAATGTAAAGTTCTTTTATTGGCATAATCTAATTGGATTAATTTGGGGGAAAAAGTCACTTTTTACTCAATAGTTTTGTTGGACTAGGACCTTAGTTTCACTATTTGAAATATAGTAAAACTTAATTGTTATTATTTTTTCCCTTATGAGTGCAACAATCTCTCACTCGCAATACTTAATTATCAGTAATTTTTTTTAGTTATTTTGATTTGATTAATAAACTCATGAAAAATGAGTATTTAATAAAAAATTGATAAACGAGTATTGAGTGAAAAAAATGATATTAGAATAATTTGAAATAAGTAAAACTTAATTGTAAAGTTTATGTATTAAGGGAAAGAATCAAAAGATAAAATTAGTGGGCAAGACTTGTATTAAAAACCGATAAAATCAATAAAATTAATTTTTTGGATCAAAATCTAGTGTGAATAAACTTGCAGCCAAGGAGATTAAAAGCTCATCAGAGTGTGCCCAGTCCTTTGTGTCTCGTTTTTAATTGTTCGAGCAGTCTCGTTGTTCATTGCATTGAACGTAAAGTGTTTATATTTTCAAGTATAATCTTCGTAGTGAAAATTGTTCATCTTCTCCGTAGAATTCATGCATTTTAAGATTACGATTTTCCTTTGTTTTGTGATTGTTTGGATGTTGTTAAGTCTCAGTTGGATGATTCATTGCCATCGAGCTCTTTTGTTCTAGAGAATTTCACTTTTAAAAGATTCTTATTAAGCATAAGTTTCTTTCTTTTTCATATATACAAACATTAATTAATATTTGTATCTAAAAAACAATTAATATTTCAATAAATTAATTAAGTTTTCAACATTTATGAATATATGTTTCGTAGGAATATTTGAATATGCTAATTTCATTGAGAAATATTTAACCCACCAACACCAAGTATAGTTAATAAATCTAAAATTAATACGCTTGGAGTTAATAAGTATCCATTAAATCGTAAGATTAAATCGGTAGATTATTAAAATAAAATAAAACTAGTGAATTAATATATGAAAATTGTCAAAAATAGTACATTTGATGTAATAAAATATTCAGATTGTATCAATAATAAATATTAATAAATATTCATATGCTTCTATCTACAAATTCGTTTCTATCGTTGATAAAATTCAAAATTTTGTTATTTTTCAAAATGTCTAAATAAATAAAGTGAATATATTCTATAAAAAGTTTAAATAAATTTTGATTATTAAAATTGAAAGAGTTAAAAGGCTAAAGTTGTCATTTAAGAGCTTGTTAATTTTCTCTGACATATTTATTTAAATTAAGATTCAATCAAGGGAATGCGAAAATACCTATCTTTCTACATTCTTCATCTTTTCCAGATTTTCGGTTTTGTTCTCAGATCGCTCTCTACTTTCGTCGCCTTCTCAGGTACTCTCCATCTTCTTCTATCTCTTTCTACAAGTCATTGTTGAACTTCGTTAGGCGACAGACGAAATGGAGCCTAAATTGCCTAATGTCTTCTGTTTTTTGTTGCAGTAAATTGGAAATTTATGTTTGGTATGAATGTTTTCTTTTGCTCGTGATTTCTGCTTCAGAATTTAGGGCTTTGCAATTGATTACGATTAATTTATGTTAGGCTTCGTATTTGGATTAGAACAAGCTCTCGGCTCTCGATAAGCTTTTGGTTATAGGTTTGGAGCTTGGCACATTGGGTTTTTTTTTTCCCTTCTGATTTTCCTTTATTCTTCGTCTTAGCAATTGGAGTCCTTTGTTCTTTTTGGAATTTTTATGTATTGATCGTTGCTTGATAAGCTTGTGGTTTAGAAGTCGAGTGGTAAACATCAATGGTGAAAAAATGTATTTTTCTTAATCTTTATTTATTTATTTCTTTTGGAATTCAAACAAATGCTAGTCTCGTTGGTTCTTCTATCAACATTCCCTCTCCAAGAAAAAACTCTTCAAGCCCTTGAAGTGACCTCTTTATCATTTTTTTTTTGCTAAAAGGACTTTTGATTCCTTATCCCCGTAACCATTTTGTTTTGGAAAATTAAAGCTATAGATACTGCTTCCATCTCCAAATTTCTTACTTTGTTTTCTACTTTTTACCAATTGTTTATAAAACCAAGCCAAAACTTGAAAACTAAAAAAAGCAGCTTTCAAAAATTCGTTTTAGTTTTTGAAATTTGGCTAAGAATGCAACCATTGAAGATGCTAATCACTGTAAGAGATTGGGAGGAAATATGCTTGATTTTTCAAAAACGAAATATTACCAAATGGGGCTTTAATTTTCCAAATACACACGTTCTTTTGCAATCAATGTTTGTCAATGGTGATTGCCCAAATTATGCTTAAAAAACTCTTTGGTCGTTTCTTGCAAATGTCCTTTTATCTTATCATAAGTGCATGGTAACGATGATAATGAAACAATTTCGACTCTCTTTATGCATTATTCTCAGTTTAAATGTCTTACTGAAAGATAACTAATTCATAATATTTTCAAGATAGGTAACGATGTTATTTTAGCATCATTTAATTGTTTCATTTGGCTGACGTTTCAACTTCTCATATGGCAGTGCGGTAGAGAATGATGAAGCTGCAAACATATGCGGGGATTAGTTTTATTGCAACCATAATGGTTATCTATCATGCCTTCAACAGTAGAGGGCAGTTCTACCCAGCATTGGTCTATTTATCGACCTCCAAGATAAATCTAGTACTTCTTCTCAATATGGGTTTAGTCATCATGTGCATTTTGTGGCAGCTAACAAAAAAGATATTTCTGGGTTCTCTTAGAGAAGCAGAAGTTGAGAGGCTCAACGAGCAATCATGGAAGGAGTTGATGGAAATCCTCTTTGCCATCACTATTTTTCGGCAAGATTTTTCTGTTGCATTCCTGGGTATGGTTACGGCTCTGTTGTTGATCAAAGCTCTCCATTGGCTGGCTCAGAAGAGAGTTGAATACATGGAAACCACTCCATCGGTGCCATTGTTGTCTCATATCCGGATTGTTTCTTTCTTAGGCTTCCTCTTTGTTCTCGATAGTCTGTTTTTTTATAATTCGATAGATTCTCTGATACAGACAAGAAAGGCCTCGGTTTCCCTCTTCTTTTCATTTGAGTAAGTTTTCAATTTCCATTGGTTCATATCTTTTTCTTTCCTTTTTGTGGTCATCGTTGTTGTTATAGGAAATATACATATCATTATTATGTTGAAATTACAAAAGAGGAAAGTCCTATACAATGGATTTCAAAATGCTTTTCCAATTGACCATGAAATTTGGTTCCTATTTTGATTCTGTATTTAGACAAGTATTAGTTATGATGTTTCATAATGAAATTTTTTGAACATTTGGTATCACATTAATTTCATGAAGGTGTGGTTAGAATGTCAGAGATGCCAAGGTCATGTTAGATGAACTCACAAAACTATTGTTTAAATTTGATACTTAAGTTCTTATATAGAGAATTTATGGCTCTGTCTTGTAGTCTTTGCTCGCAAGAGTTAGGTTTTTATCCGATTATGCTTCTTGTGTCCATGAGAGGGTCTTATGTAAACATAAAATAAATTCAATGACTTGTTTCAGGTATATGATTCTTGCGACAACAGCTGTGTCAACATTTGTGAAATATATCTTCTATGTCAGTGATGTGCTCATGGAGGGACAATGGGAAAGGAAACCAGTCTATACATTTTACTTGGAACTTATTCGAGACTTGCTTCACTTGTCGATGTACTTGTGTTTCTTTCTTGTGATTTTCATGTAAGTAATCAAACTACACCCATGAGCTATCTCATTCTTGCGTACTGGAATTTCAGAATTAATATCTTTCTGCATAAATGTTCTCATACTGCCGATATCTAAATGGGGTTCTGATTCTTCTCAAGAAATACTATGCAAACCAAAAAAGTCAGATGTGGTTACTAGGATTCGTGTCCTTTCATGTATCAATGGCTCTCATATTTTTCTTTCATGTTAATTGTGGGAGATGGCTCATAAGTCATAGTAGGAGTGTCTTAAGAATGATAGGGTATTTCTTGTTTGTTTGGATATCCTTTACATACCTATTATTTTCAATCAGTTGTTTTAGAATTTTACTCCCTTAAAGATTGAAAGAGGCAGAGATTTCTGTTTACATGCACACATTGCACAAAAAAAGAATGATTTTGCTTGTAGTCTGACCAATTAATTTTTGGATATTGCTAGACTGTAAACATGGTAGAAAGTTTAGAATTCTTTTCTTTTATATGTCTGTCTTTTGAATGTGTTGTTTTCATCATCACACACACACACACATAGATATGGTCAAGTATATTTTTTCACCTACTGTTTAATAATAAGGAAATAAGGAAGCTAACTAAAGCTCAAGGACAAGTTTAATGTACAGCTTCCTTGTCTCTATATGCATGATGTAGCACAATGGGATAGGACATCAATCGCCATCCCATTGATGGTTTGATCTCCTACCCATGGTTGTTGAACTTTAAATAATATTTGGAGTTACATCCACACTAACTTCATTCCCAGTTCACATCTTTACTGTACTGACTTTTGACTTTGCTTTTGTAGGACTTATGGTGTGCCTTTGCACTTGATCCGAGAGCTTTATGAGATCTTTAGGAATTTCAGGATTCGCATTGCAGATTACATCCGTTATAGAAAGATTACTTCAAACATGAACGATCGTTTTCCAGATGCAACGCCTGAAGAACTCAATTCGTGCGTCCAAGCTTGGTCAACTTGTTGTGTCTTTGATGCTTCCAGTACTTTTATGTTAGCTACTAAAGTTGTTTTTATGGAATTGCAGAAGTGATGCAACATGCATTATTTGTCGTGAAGAGATGACAGTTGCAAAGAAACTAGTATGTGGACACCTTTTTCATGTCCATTGTCTCCGATCTTGGTTGGAGCGACAACATACTTGTCCCACTTGTAGAGCCCTTGTTGTACCACCCGAAGGTTCAAGTACAACAACCGGTCATCATGGAGTGCAGTCTGATGCTAACCAACAAGGTAATTGCACTTGTAACAATTCAATTCAATTTACTGCCTGGCTAAAGGGTCCTACGTCTTGTACTATTTTTAATCAGGTAAGTTTTATTAATTTCCTCCATGTGTATTTTATCTGGCTGTAGACCTTTCTGGAATCTTTAGTATGGAGAAAGTGTGTAAAAACTCTAGAATTTTGAAAATTTTGGACTGCATAATTATTTTTAATTGGCTTAAAATACCCCTTAAAGGGGCGGTTGATAGTGGGTCTTGTTTCACTATTTATTTTTTTATTCTTATTTTTCTGTACATGGAGTGCCCTTGGTGTGCTGATGGTGTGTCTTAGCATGTTAAGATACAAATAAATAATAATAAAATAGTGGACACACCCATGATAGTATTCGATGTGTGTGTAAATTAGCCCCGACACTCACAAATAAATATAAAAAAAATAACGGACATGCCTAACATGTGTCCACACTGACACTTCTCCGAGCTTAGAAGTGTCAGTGCTTTATAAGTATCAGATTTGGTTTAACGTTTCAAAACTATTAAATAATCTAGATCATGAAGCAACCATTAAAAAATAAGCTATCAATATTTGCAAGTATTCTCTGTATATAATTATATGCCCCACCATCAGTGTGAAAGTTGAAATTTGAGCCTCTCAATTCATTGCATGGGTGTTGACTCTCTCTACTCCCTTCCCTCTTCTTATTTCTTTTGTTTTCATGATTGTTCTTCTTAAGAGACTGTCGTTAAAGTTGAAGTTTGTTATATATATTTTTGTTTCTTAGCAAATTGCATTCACTCAGACCTAAAAGAAGCAGTTTCATTCTAGAACTGTATGAACTTAAGCATATTGAGAATGGATGATCATTATTGCTGAAAATGCTTTCTTTACCTAAAAAACTGTTTGAAGTCTTTTATACAATCTCATTTCTTTGGATTAACAACATTAAATGTTTGGTTGTTTTGTGAATGCTTGTAGGACTCCATTTAGTGTATCTCTGCTTTCTCTAATGGACGTCTTTGTTGCAGATATAGAACTGCTGGCTTCATTTAATTGTTTTTTCACGATGGAGGTATACCATGCTGAAACCTGGATACAATGACTGAGCTGTTTATTATGTTGATAGCAGGAACAGGAACCACAAGTTCATCTGCACAAGGTACAAGTGGCACGGGCGTTACTAATGATAATTTAAGTCATCATCAAGCTAGAGTCCGAGCTGCTGCCGCCGCTGCTTCAATATATGAGAAATCGTATGTTTATCCTTGTGCGAGCACATTAGTATGGTATGTCTTTTCATTACAAACTACGTGATTTCTGTTTTTTCTCCTTTATGTTGGTCTAGAAAGTTTACAAACATCGAGGCATTTCTCCCTTTGCAAAGAGAAGGAAGAGTATGAAATTTTATTATTATAATTAGTATAATTTGTTTATTTGTGTACAGGTCTCTTGGATATGCAGTAGTTCCTCAAGTTGAAAGACCTTTGTTTGACTCTAACAATACAGAAACAAACGGAGAGCAATCTCCCAATGGACATCCACAATACTTTTCATTTCCTGGCGGCCCTTCAAACCTGTCCTTCACTCAATTTCCCCAAAATATCTTTGTTCCTTTTCAGCCACGAGAGGGCACTGGAAACAATATAGAGGAATTGGGCAGTAGTTTAAATGTATCAGGCTCACAGCTTGAAGCTCAAGAAAAATTTCTTCAACAACAGATTGAGGTATGTTATCAACGTTACTTAGTGAGCTGTTTTGTTTGGTTAGTGCATGTTTTATTTAGTCTCTTGTTGCCGGGCCCTTGTATAATCTTCAGCTCTGCTTTTGAAGGAAAAAAGAAAAAAAAAACGTGAACAGTAGTTGACTAGTATGCACACATGGCCTTGACCATGGGGAAATAATACTCCTGAATCAATATCATTTCTCATACCCTTTTTTCTAAAAAAAAATCATTTCTCATACTTAGGTGATGTTCATGATGAACTCAAATTATCAGAATAACATGTCTTGATTCTCTCGTTGTCCTGGATTGACCAAACCGCTGTTTGGTTTTCCTATTTGTGCTGTATCCTGGACCTCCTGTGTCAACAACAAGAAACTGCTTTGATGTTTGTGGTTCAAAATTGGAGTACAAAAATAACTGGGCCGACCAAGATGAGGTACCTTTAACAGTTAAAAAGAAAAAACACCATTAGCAGCCCTAGTTGTTTGTGATCAAGAGATTAGGACCATTACAAGAGGGTTCGAAGTAAGCTCTCCAGAGAGAGTTATAAAATGTGTCAAATCTCAGACCTTCCTTTGAAACCAATTTATTTCTAAGAAAATCTTCCTGTGTATTCGCAACAACTATCCTTAGAATGGCAACAAATTCTACTTTCTTTAATAATTAGTCTTTATGTTGGAAATTGGGTTCAAGAAAGCTTTTTCACCATTATGTGAATAGTTGAAGGAACTCTCAAAATGCCAAAGTGCGCTTGGCTCAGTGGCGTACCCGGAGGTTAGAAGTTCAATGCCCCGTACCGCAGTTGTACTAAAAGAAAAAATCTTCTGAGGCAGACTTACACACAGATTCTTTGGATAAAGAACTAGGTTTTAATCTTCCAAAGGAAGTATGTCTTTTGAGGATTTTCAAAATCCTAGTTTTTTTAGAAAAGAGGAGCAGCATACGGGGAGGAAAGAAAGGAATAAATTATGCAGAAGACTTTTCGATGGAAACACTATAAGAATGAAGGGATCGCAATCAATGATTGGGAGCCCAAACATAACTTTTACTCTTTGGATAGAAGAGAATATCAGTCGAAGGAGGCTACTTATTGACTTCTCTATTGCAAAGGGCTTTATGAAAATGAAAATAAGAGGAAAGAGACCCACTTCTAGAGTTCTAGCTAATGAACTATTTGGAAATCTTTGACTAGGGATAAGAAATACCGATGCAAAAATTGCACCCGGAGGGTACTATTTGGAAGCCAATCATCTTCCTTCAATCAAACTATGCAACAATCCCTCACAATTACTTACACATAAGATAGAAAGCGAAGATGTGTAGATCAAAGGAGGAGGCCTTTTATATTCTCCTTAACAGCCCTTGGACTTGTGCATTATAATAACTCATGCAGGATCTCCTTGAAAACTACCTAAATCAGTGCGTCTACTCTTTGATGTAAGCCATGTGGATTGAGTTCAGGAAATACTTAACGTCTTGGAGAGAAGCCTATTCTTTTAAGCCCTTGGATATTTATCCTCCATAGATTGCACACAACTTCTCCTCACCGGCCCTTAGGAATTTCATGGAAATTCGTATGGACTCGGTTCAAAAAGATACTTTTTTGTATCTCTCCAAGTCCTTGGAGTTGTATATGCTTTTTTGTAGATCCCTTCCAATTTTTCAATTAAAGGTTGAGTTGAGGAGATGCTTGTAGTTTTGATGGAAGAAATAAATATATAAACTTGATTTTAGATTTTTGTTCAAAAAGGGTTAAAGTTCTTCCAAACAACTCTATATTTTCTAGAAACTAGAGGTTAGAAATGATAAGTTAAGGAGACATCTTCATAATAAATTAATTTGTACTCAATTCAATTTCAAACTAATTTCAGTAGAACAGAGCTAGGCGTAGTTGAGGGTTTTTACGAAATCAATACCTTTTTCCTTCTATTAAATTCAAAATTTCGTATTTGCCAACAGTTCCTTCAGAATCAACTGCAACTTCTCCGTAAACCAAAAGTTGAGGAAAGCTCAAGAGGAGCTAGCGAGGCAGATAAAAAAGGGAAAAGTTTAGCTATCTCACCATCATCGTCGGCGTCATTGTCTTCATCAGATTCTCATCCACCTGGAGAAACCGAAAGGGCGGTAAGATAGAATAAATGTGCATAATAATATAGTGTAATAATACGAGACTGCAGATCGACACAATGATGACATAGATATGTGTCTATTGTATACGGAAGATGTACTTGGTAACTTTTTAGAAAGCAGTCTTCCTCCCTTTTGCCATGTTGGTGGTTGGTTCGGTTTGGTTGTAAATGCTGAATTTGGTCTCTTTTAAAGCAATCGATGCGATGGTTAAGAAATGGCTTCTTTTTTTCTTTAATATCGTAGCAAAAGAAGAGAGTTTTTATTCAAAGATGTTTGGTTGTTTATATTCTCTTAGTCTAAAAGATGCTTTTCTTGAAAAGCAATTAGATTGACATGCGCATGAATGAAAAGGCTTTGATTGTTTGGAAGTGGGCATTTTATAAAGGTTGAACCTCTTTGCTAATCTCGGTTTCTATTGTTCATAGGGTATGACTGTCATGGTCTTCTTATGACAAAACTATTATTAATCATGTCTTTATTTTTCATTTTGGTTCTCAGAATTTAATTCTTTTTGTACATTTATCGGTAGTTCTTTAATTTTTCGACTCACCTTTGGGAATCATGTGCATTTCTTTTAGTACAATTGTTAGTTTCTTTGCTAAATTTTAGATTTTTTATTTAATGTTCGATTTGATAATCGTTTTGGCTTTATTTTTTTAAAATTAAATTTATAAACTCGACTCTCAAGTTCAGTTTTCTTTTTTTATTATCTACTTTCAACATTCTTCTTTGGTTATTTTTATCTACTAAAAAACTAAGTATTTAATAATAGTAAAATAAAAGGTCAATTTTCATAAATATAACAAAACATCAAAATATTTACGTGCTCGTGAAGTTGGTCACTTTTTTTTTTATAAACATCAAAATAATTTTCATAAATTATAATAACATTTTTTAATTAGAGAATAAAAATTAGATTGATTTTTTTTTAGATTATTACATAGACATATATTATAAATAATCTCAAATAATTGATTGTTTTGGTCCTTATATATATATATATGAGATATGAGATCTTCGTGGTGTCAAACATAAAAACTAACCTATTATAATGTAATCAAACCTTATCTTTAATTGAATAATTATAAAATTTTTATTCGAATAGAACAATGTTAATCGAGATGAAATTTATCTCTCTTGTTATTGAGAGATAACTTTAGGTCCATCGATTAAGCTGTGGAAACACAGTGGTTGTGTTATAAATGAATTAATAAGGGTATTAATGTTATTTATTATTTCAATATGCTTATTGATCGAAAAAACAATTAAATTAGATAAGATAATTTTGTCCGTGACTTATATTTTTGAGGTTTTAGCTAATCTGAATTCGAGGAGTCGAATTCTCAGTTCATGTGTGAATACTATCAAAGAACATTAATGATTTCACAACGTTTTGGTGATACAAATTTGGAGGATCGTTTTTATCGGAACATAGATAATTTGAATTTGAAGTGTTGTTCACGTTGGCACAAGAGTATGTTTATTCATGATTTAATTGTTTATGCATGGTTTTAGAGTTAATTTTTTTTAATGTTAACTATGGTAAGTCAGTTTAGTCTTAGTTTGTTTTCGAATAAAAAGTAATTAAACATACAATGTTATATTTACGAATTAAGAAGAAACCAACTATCATTGATTATTTAACAACGTATTTGGCGTTATACCACTAAAACCCTCTCAAATGCCTCACCAAAAAATATCCACAAGAAACATCAATATCAAAAGTGATTCATCAGTGAGGATTGAGGAAGTAATTACACATTTGAAATGTGATTCCATAGAAAAAGGAATCAATAAACAAGCAAGAAACATTTTTCATTTGATAAGAAATTTGCGAAACACTAAACAAGAGTTTCTCCTCATTCTGTTTCCTATTCTCTTTCCTCCGTTTCTCCTCTTCGTTTCACTTTGCTTGTTCTTCGTTCGTTTCTCTTCGTTTAGTTTCTATTCGGATTTCCTCTTCTCTTCGTTCTCTTTTACTTCCATCATTTTCTAAATAAAAAAAACGTTTTTTTTTTTTTGTAAAAAGGTTCATTTTTCTAAAAAAAAAGAGGAGGGTCATTTTTGTCAATTTTCCTTAATCTTGTCGGACATATTTATTTAAATAAATAAATAAGGAAACAAACAATCAAGGGAACGCGAAAGCCCTATCTTTCTAGATTGTTCATCGTTTCCAGACTTTCGGTTCTGTTCTCAGATCGCTCTCAAGTTTCGTCGTCTCCTCAGGTACTCTCCATCTTCTTCTATCTCTTTCTATAACTTATTGTTGAACTTTTTTAGGTTTTCGAGAGAGACTGAGAGACGAAATGGAGCCGAAAGTGCCTAATGTCTTGTGTTTTTTGTTGCCGTAAATTCGAAATTTATGTTTGGTTTGAATTTTCTCTTTTGCTTGTAATTTCTGCTTCATAATACAGGGCTTTGTAATTGGTCATGTTAGGCTTCGTATTTGGATTAGAACGAGCTATAGTTGATCGTAAGCTTGAGGTCTATTGGGTTGGAGTTTGGTGCATTAGGTTTTTTTCCCCCTCTATTCTTCATTTTAGCAATTGGGGTCCTTTGCTTCTTTTTTTTTTGTTGTAATTTTTATATTTATATGATTGCTCGATAAGCTTGTAGTGTAGAACTCGAGTGGGAAACATCAATGGCGAACAAAATTATTTTTTTCGATCTTTACATCAAGATGATATTCACTGAAGTTTTATGAAGATGGAAAAAAGGCTCAACATGACATGCATTCTTTCTTTTGGAATCCAGACAAATGCTAGTCTCGTTAGTCCTTCTATTAACACTCTTCTCCAAAAAACAATTCTTTAAGCACTTGAAGTAACCTCTTTGTAATTTTTTTTTTGCTACAAGGACTTTTGATTCCATAATTTTCCAAATACGCGTTATTTTGCAATCAATGTTTGGGAACGGTGATTGTGTAGGTTTTTAGTTAAAAAAAAGTCCTCCTTTCCTTGCAAATCTTTATTTAACTTATCATAAATGTGTAGGTTTTTAGTAAGCTTGAAGTGCACTGGTTAAAAGAAAAACAAAAACAAAGAAAAGAATAAGCAAAAGAAAGCTCGAGGCTCACTAGTATGCAATAGTCCTCTAGGGCTGTGTAGTGCAGTTTTTTTTTTTTGTTTTTTAAATTGAATTTTTATTTTTTTATTTTTGAGGCACACACTGTATTTAAATAACAAATAAATCTATGTGTAGATGTACTTATACATAAACATAATAATCACCATTCAATGTATTGAAGACCATTCATTTGATTTTTGCATCACTCCTATACTTCCTGTGATGAAAGAGGTTTAGAAATTGTCATGGTTTTCCTTGTGAGATAGTTGAGATGCGTGTAAGCTGGCCTTGACACTCACGGATAAATAAAAAAAGGTTCAGAAAGGAATATGCTTTGCTGCAATATTGACTTTCTCATTATTTATATGTGAGTAGATCATGAAACAAGATTCAAATATGGAAGCAGATTCTGCTTTTCCTGAATGTGAGGAGAAGGAAGTACGTATGTCTGATGTAGAAAAAATGGAGGGGAATGTAGAAGAGTTCTCGACTGAACATGAAGGCAAAGAGAAAGAAGCAGTATCTTCGGCAGTTCAAGAAGATAGCAAAATGAAAGAAGGCTCCCCTACAGAACAAGTAGATGACATGAAAGAAGCTGTAACTGAAGTTGGGAGCGCCACTGAAGCTGGGAAGTCTGCTCAAAAGTCCGTCAAAGAAGGGTTGCGTAAAAAGAGAATTGTAAAAGTTCTGAAAGTAAAAAAGAAAATTATAAAGAAATCCCCAGCTAACAGTGTGTTGAAAAAAAAAGAAGCACAGGTTGAACAGGAAGATGAAAAAAGGAAAAAGAGGTTCCTGTAGCTCAAGAAGTGGAAGAAAGTCCTTTGACTCAGAACCCCACTGAAAGTTCCAATCCAGAGTCAAAGAAGAAGAGTAATAATGAAGTTTTAAAGGTGAAAAGGAAAATTGTAAAGAAATCTCCAGCCAGTAGTCAAAAGAAGACTAATAAGCTTCAGAATAGTCCTAAGGTGCAAGTCAGAAAGAAAGTGGAGAATAGTAAGAGTTCGTTGCAGGAGAATGGGGAAGTAAGTGAAAAAAAGGTAGAAGATACTGAGGAGCCTAACCAAAAGGAAAATGTTAAGAAAAGTGTATCAAAAGAGGAGCATATAGAAAAGGGAGAAGAGACTTCTGCTAGTAAAAAGCAAAATTCTGAGTCTAAAAATAGCGTCAAGGAAGGGAAGATCATAGAGAAGGCTGGTTCTTCAAGTAAAAGCATAAAGAATCAGAAAAAGAAAGAAAAGGTTAGAGAGCAAAGGAGTCGAAGGGAAGATAAAAATAAAGAAAATCTTGGTGGACTGATTTTCATGTGCAGTGCAAAAACGAAGCCAGATTGTTTTCACTACAACGTAATGGGTGTTTCTGCTGGCAAAATGGATGTTGTCTTGGCAATTAAGCCTGGCTTGAAGCTCTTTCTCTACGATTTTGATCTCAAGCTTCTGTATGGGATTTATAAAGCATCCTCTACCGGTGGCATGAAACTTGAGCCAAAGGCTTTTAATGGGGCTTTCCCTGCTCAGGTTCAAGTTTTGTTAGTTATTATAAACTACTCCAGAAGCTATTCTTTTCATCTGCCAAGGACATTGTCTCAATTCGAAAATTAAAATTTCAGGTGCGGTTCAATATTTACAAGGATTGTTTTCCACTACCTGAGAATGTTTTCAAGGAGGCTATCCAAGAGAACTATTATGAGAAGCACAAGTTCAAAGCCGAGCTCACTGTTAAACAGGTGGATGTGTCAGGTTTCTTCTGCTAGCTTGGGTTTTCATTAGCACTCTTGATTCTCTTTTTCCTGTGGTGACATTCTAGGATTTCATTTTTTCAGGTTAGGAAGCTCTCAGATCTTTTCCGACCAGTTGCACTCCATTCGAGTGCTGCTCCTGTCTTGTCCCATGTGGAGGTACCAATTAGGGATAGAAATGTTTATGGGAAAGCTAAAGACATTCGGATTAGGAACTCTAAGTCCAAGGATGATGCCAGGAAAAAATACCATTTGTCATCTCATGGAAGGGATCGACAGAGAGAAGAGGCACCTAGACGTAGAGAGGAGGTTCCTCGTGATTTATACCTAAGCGAAAGGGACTATCGAACATATGGGCTCCGGGCAGAGAGAAGAAATTTAGACCCTGTATCTCGATCTTCTTTAGAAACATACCGCAGGGATCATGATAGGGACTATCCACTGAAACATCTAGAGCCTAGATACAGGGATGATGTCTCGACACACGCACAGAGAGAAATAGTCCATTCGGATCAAGTATACTTTAATGGGAAAGATTATCCAGTTTACAGTATTGATTCTAGACATCAAATATCACCTCGAAGACCAATATCTGCTAGTGGTACAGAACACAATGCTTATGATTCAATTTACAGTCGTTATGGCCTTTCTTCTATTGATCCATATCTGCTTTCATCAAGGAGGGAGGAAGCAGCCCCTCCAACTTATTCAAGAAGTTATTTAGCTGATACTGAACCCATGAGACATGCTGCTGGTTCTCTATCGCATTACAATCAAGTGCACTACAAAGATGTGGAAAAAGATACAATGCCGGTTTCATCGCTGTACTCATTCGCTGGTCCATCGTTCTCTTATCGCTAACTTTGATTTCCATTTTTTGTCCAGAATTCCATATAGCAATAGAACTTCGACTGCGTATGAAATTTTGAGTCTCAGACCCTCATTGTGCAGTTGGAATTCCATCTTACCTTTTTAGTAGTGATAATGTGACGATGGGGGAAGTAGGGTTTTGGCTGTTGTATTGGATTTTGTTGGCGAGTGCTTAATTACTTGCAAGATTGCTCTATCAAACTGGGGTTCTTAATCATTGCTGCACTTGTTTTTGACGCGATGTAGAATTTGAGGATGATTGCAAATTGTTGATGAAAAATCTCGAGTAGGTCAAGAATAATGTGAATATGGAGGACGTTATTTATGTAGCACAATTGTTTTTAACGATTTCACTTTTTGTAACTCTAGGTAGTTTTGTAAAGTTAGGCAGGTTTGCATGCTTCTTATACAGTACATTGTTTAAATTATATTTTTATCTTATTTTGATCTTTAAACTTTGAACAAATTTTGTTTAGGATGTTGGATTTAGTCCTTGATCTTTTAAAGAAGATTGCGTGATGATGGGCACTGGTTGCAATTTGAGAATGCAGTCTCCATTACGAGTTTACTCACATTTTTTAGATTAAGAATAATTAGAACCGTGAACAGGGACTTTCTAGTCAATGACTATCCTTTTCATGTTCAATGAAAAACACAAGAACGTTTATTTGAATGGTTTTTGGTTCGAGTTTGAGTTCAATTTGGTAGATTGAGATGGGCACAGGACACTATGTTTCAATATCAGTTAGATTATTGTAATCTTGGAAAGCAAATAGTCTCTAGTGTTAAACTACATAGATCTAACTAAAATAAACCATGCCTGCTTATTTGGAATCATGTCGACCACATAAATGCCCATTCGATCTAAAATAGTGGCCACGCCAATAATTTTTGAAAAAAACATTTTGGTAGATATCAAAATATAACAAAATTTAAATTTAGGGAATGGAATGAGATTTAAACCTTGTTTATTATGGTATTTTGAAAATATTTTAGGATGTGATTGATCTATCAAATTTGGAAATAATAGTGGAAGTAGGAATTTGTGTTGAAACTGGTATTGAGCTTTTGAACGCCTCGAACAGAAACACTTGTAACTTGGTCGCTTGTTGAATTAATCACCTGGATGATAGTTCTCTAGAAGATCGATACATATATAGAATGCCTAGATTGGTCACCTAGATAAAATGCCTAGATTGATGGTCACTTGGACGGAACACCTAAATAGTATGCTTAGCTACAAGATAGAATCTTGTAAGATGAAGGTTGAGTTGTGGAACATGCTTTCTTTAGGACGTTTCGTGGCTTTTCTCAATTATAAATAACTCTTAATATTGCAACGTTGTCTCAGGGTAAAACAACCTAATAATTGACCGAAGTTGCATCAAAATCGATTGAAATATCGAACTCTCATAGAGAGAATTTTGTAAGAGATAAGTTTTTTGATGATTCAAAATGATACGAGAAGATGGACTATATATAATATATAGGCTTCATACCACCTTAGTCATAAGAGCATTAATGCCTGCGGATCTGTAACGCCTCAATGATCATGCTAAAAACATAATGTTTCAATGTCATGTTAAAGCGTAATGCTTCAACGATCGATGCGTTAAGCGATCAGAGCACCTAGCCCCTTAACACCTCACCTCTAAACGTGTTTATACAATCTCAATGCCTCGTCTAATGCCTTCAAGGTTTTAATGTCTCAACAAAACTTTACTAATTTTTATTAATAAAAACAAAATAAACATTTAATAAAATTATTATTATTTTATTCTTCACCTCATCAATCCTATTAGATTTACGAAGTGATATCAACAAATCCACATTTGTTCATCTTCTCACTTCCTCTAACACATGAATATCCCAACTTCAAATTCTTCCTTTCCTTTAAGACATGAATATCCCAGCTTCAAATTCTTCATCCAATAGTTCGTCATAGCCACCAATGTAACAATTGTCTAACTCTGAATAGATTCCACAACTACGCCTCATCTCATCGGAAACCCCACCAAGTTTTTCGTTGCCACCACAGTAGTCACCTCCATAACCGTTTGATTCCACAATTTCCGATTGCATCTCTCTTGCCACCCTCTCCTTAACTATATGGTGCTCCACTCTCCACCTGCATATGGTATTCCACCACCATCTACTCCCGCATTGTCTCTTCATGACTGTCTCAGACAGTATGCTGTTGGCAACCTCACCACCAACTCCGTCCAAATCTCTGACCTCATCAACATCGTACACTCCACATCCAGCAAAGCCTCCTCAATCTCCTCCTCCTTGATACAACGAAACCACTTTAATCCTCCCCTTCTGCCGCCACCACCACCAACACACCACTGCCATAACCCACACAAGCCCATATAAGCATTCACTTCCGGCCTCCTTTTCTCATCTCAGTGACAGCCGCCTTTTTTATTGGTACCACAGTAGCCCTTTGGTTGGGTACTGAGCAACATTATCGATTGATAAATCTCTAACTTTAGGTCTTTCTTAAATCAAGAGGTGTGTAGGATGTGTGTCCGGGGAATAGTTGCTTCAAAGTGAATTACTCTAGATACAATTATGTTATGAATTTTTTTGATTTATTTTGAGTATACGGATTTCCTTAAAGATTCAAACTTTATTTTCATTTTTTTTTTTATGAAGTTTTTCTACAACAAAAATCTAATAGATTTCAGATTTATGTAAAATTCTTTTCCATTTCGAGAACTTCTTATATATGTTTTATGCCATCTATGAATTTCCTCCCATTGCCGCCACAAACTCACCTCCCTCCCCCTCAATTAGAACAGAACATAAGTTGTGGGTGTTAGAAAATTAACACTCTCATCTTGTGCTGCAAGGATTTATTGCCGTTACCATTCAAGAGCATATTTAACGACGAAAGAATGCAATGCGTGTACAACTGGTTAAGTTATGTCATTTCTTTTATGATATATACTCAAAGATAATAAGCATCAGTGACTTGCACGGTTGGAAGCAAATATTGTAAGTCTGGAAACAAATCTTCCCATCGACATTTATGATATACATCATCTGAACTTCCTCTCATTTTCGTAAAAGTATTCAAGTCTTCATTTGTTTTTTCTTTTTGAGTCCAAGTGATTGATATAATGTTTGTAGGGTTAATTAATTCAAATTCAACTTTATTGTTTTTTCTTAGAAGGCAGGGAAATCTTGTTGCTATATTCTTCCAATGCCATCACTTATTTCTTCTCCATCTTCGATTTTCACTTGTGGAATATTTTGTCTGAAATTTCTCTCAAAGAAACTGCACCCATATAATTTAAATTAATTATTTTTTTCCAGTCAACTACTTAGGAATTTGTAATCCAATAACTTAAAAATTGAAGAAATCAAGTGAGTATAGTTCATTGTATCGTTTTCTTGAGATATAAGTTCGTAGATATAATTAAATTTGGAAGACGGCAGACAGAAGAGAGGACGGTAAGAGAGAGAAGAGTGATTATTATTTTTTAAAAATTTAGTTTGATATGTCATAACATATCTTAAAAATAGAAAAAATAAGAAAATTGTTGAAAAGTATAGCAAAATTTTACTATCTATAAGTAATAGCTCACGAAAGTTTCATGTTGACATTTATAGTTGATGGTCAGTAAAATGTTGCTATATTTTATAAATAACTTGATTCGTTTTGCTATATATAATATATTTGAAAATGATAAAGAGATATTATGTGAAAACAATAAAAATTGAAAACACACTAATTTAATGGAGAAAAACCATAAAAAGAAAGAGATAGTATGTGAAAAATTGCTCACACAAAAATAATTTTCACTTCTGACATCGATTGCACGTAATACTCTCTCAGAACTTTTGACCATTTATACATTTTTTCCACTCTCTCTAACTAGAGAAATACAAAAGCAATTTAATTAGAGTTAGCACAATAAAATTTAAAAATTTCCAACGGAGACAATTGAAAAACCAAAGACAAACTCTTTATAGCCTAGCCCCTGACTTTCTTATTAGACCATTTTAATGTAGAAAAAACTCACGACTTTTCTAACATTTTTGACGTTGAACAACTGCTCTTCTAATATTTGTTGTCAAAAGGAAGGATTTTATTTTTTGAAAAACGAGAGTCCCTCTCTCTAGAATTCACTCTGCCGCCCACACTTCATCACCAGCTGACCAGGGAACGGGCAACACTAATGGACAACTGGTGAGCTTCCCCTGAACTCATAATTACTTCAAGCAACTGCATTAATTCCAAAAATTCTTTGATTCATCTCAGATTGATCTTTGAACTTCAATCCTATTAAGGTACTTCATCTACCATTTACTTTTATTGTTTCTTCTTGTACTTCCCTTTCAACACAGATCAATGGCTTTCTTGCATCAACTTCCCCGTTTATGCTCCATTGAGAAGAAGGATTTCGTGATATTTGTGGACAATAGACCCAGAGAACTGAAGATACTTATCATAGAGATGGGGCCTTATAAATCTTTTTCAATAGCCATATCACACACAAGAATCACCAGAATGGCTTCAGTCCACCTTCAAAACCTCTTAGACACCAAGAACGACTAGATTCTTTGTTAAAAAGAGATTTGGAGGAATATTGTCTGTGGGTCCAGAAGAGTTACAACAGAAAAGGGACCTAGCAGAGATTTTCCGTGTTGATGACAGAAGTCGAAGATGCTACATTCTAATTCCTGAAGGTACATACAGAAATGGATGGACCAAATTTGTTGAAATGTTGTCTAGTAGAAAGGAAACAACCAAGAAAAGGAAAGTATCAACCAATTAACCAGGTTATAAAGAACGCTAGACTATACAACTCCAACACTTCATCTGATTTCGATAGCCGGCCGAGACGATACAATCTTATGCTAAGGTTCTTACACAAGGAAGTTCTTTTGAACTCATCCAAGCCATACAAGGCAGAATCAAAAGGAAAAAAAAGACTATTTTTTCACTGGAGTAAAACTAATGTGTAAAAACAAGGAGATATTTTCATGCCGATTAGAGAAAAATAATGGAAAAACTAAAAGACCAATGTGACACGATTTTCTCTTTTAATCC